>NW_028320544.1:0-301069 GCF_062004578.1 Staurois parvus
TTGCCATTGTCAATGACACAGTTGGAACAATGATGAGTTGTGGCTACAAGGACCACAGCTGTGAAGTTGGATTTATTGTTGGTAAGTAAGAGCTCTTCTTGTGCTGGTCTAGGATTGCAGCAGCTGTTGTAGTACTATGTCGTGCTGTCTATCCATAGGTACTGGTACCAATGTCTGTTACATGGAGGAGATGGGCAACGTGGAAGCTGTGGAAGGCGATGAAGGTACAATGTGTATCAACGTGGAATGGGGAACACTTGGAGATGATGGGACACTAAATGATATTGTAACTGAGTATGATTCACAGATGGATCAAACATCTAGTGAACCTGGAAGACAACGGTAGGTGCTGCAAAGAACTGATTTCATTCTTCCTAATCACCCAAGCTCACCTTCTATCATTTGACACCAACAATTTGAACACCAAATGTAGGTTTGCTATTCTTGCTTGTCACTCTAGAACAGCTGAGTCCTATAAACTGTGTCTGAGTTCAAATGGCGATGGATGGCGACTGAACGGGGCATTTATGGTAGCAAACATTAAGAACCTGTTAATACCCTGACTTCTGTCAGCAAGGGTCTTCAGCTATATTTTGTGTCAACTTCTAGTTCCCCATGGTTCCCTATCATCTGATGTCTATTGGTATATATATTACTTGTGCACAGATGTTTATTTAGCAGCTGTACACCATTTCTAACAGTAAGTTTCTTACAAACTAATGTAGCCTTTGCTCTTGCTCCTTTTTATTACCAAGCAGCAGAAGGAGATGGTCTGTCATGTAGCGCATAAGAAGCTTAGAGGTTTTTGTTGTCCACTTTGTGTACCTGTTGTTGAAGTAGCTGAAATTTATAAGCATACATGCATAAAGTTCGTTTCTAGCTAGATCATCTTCTTCTTTTTTTTTTTTCTTTTTTTTTTGGTCCTAATGTCAGGGCAGTTTACTCCCTCCCACCAGAACTCAATAGTAGGACACTTATCCTATTGTTGCTAAGTTTGTATTGGCAAACTCTTTGTACTCAGATATAACCATACTATTTGAATGGTAGAAGTCACAATGCCATTCTGCCTAGACTGAAATTGTGGGTTCCAGGAAAACCTGAGAGTCTGTGTTGCTACTTGGATGGCTAATGGGGGTAACTCAGTGCTGTCTGATCTACTAGGTTTTGAGAACATGACTATATAGTTGGTGTTTTTCTCTATTCAAGTCTTATGGAAAAGCCACAATGGCAGAAAAGATTAGGGGGCCTAGACTTTTAGAACCACCACAATATAGTTACATAGTCTGGCTGAAAAAAGACAAAAGTCCATCCAGTTCAACCATAGAAGGAAAAAAAAGTTATAATCCTATACCCACAGTTGATCCAGAGGAAGGCAAAAAAACCCAGCAAAGCATGATCCAATTTGCTCCTGCTGGGAAAATAATTCCTTCCTGATCCCCCAGGAGGCAATCTGATATTCTCTGGATCAACTTTACCTATAAATGTTCGTATCCAGTTAAATTCTGTGTATCTAAGAAAGCATCCAGGCCTTTTTTTGAAGCAATCCACTGAGATGGCCAGAACCACATTCCACTATTCCACATTTTCACAGCTCTCACTGTGAGGAAACCTTTCCGTGTTTTGAAGATTACATTTCTTTTCCTCCAGACGTAAAGAGTGCCCCCTTGTCCTCTGTGATGACCTCAGGGTGAATAACTCTACACCGAGTTCACTATATGAACCACTGATGTATTTATACATGTTGATCATATCCCTCCTTAATCTCCTCTTCTCAAGAGAGAATAAATTCAGTTCCACTAATCTTTCCTCATAGCTGATCTTCTCAGTGCCTCAAAGGTTGCTCTTCTCTGTACTTTCCCCAGTTCCCCAATGGTATTTTTGTGAATCTGTGCCTAAAACTGAACTGCATATTTCAGATGAGGTATTACTAATTTGTACAGGGTTAAAAAGATCTCTCTCTCCCTCCTCCCCCCCCTCCCCCTCTCTCTCCCCCTCTCTCTCCCCCTCTCTCTCCCCCTCTCTCTCCCCCTCTCTCTCCCCCTCTCTCTCCCCCCTCTCCTCCCCCTCTCTCTCCCCTCTCTCTCCCCCTCTCTCTCCCCCTCTCTCTCTCTCTCCCCCTCTCTCTCTCTCCCCCCCCCCTCTCTCTCCCCCCCTCTCTCTCTCCCCCCCTCTCTCTCTCCCCCCCTCTCTCTCTCTCCCCCCCTCTCTCTCTCCCCCCCTCTCTCTCTCCCCTCTCTCTCCTCCCCCTCTCCCCCTCTCTCTCTCTCTCTCTCTCCCTCTCCCCCTCTCTCTCCCTCTCCCCCTCTCTCTCCCTCTCCCCCCCTCTCTCTCTCCCCCCCTCTCTCTCTCCCCCCCCTCTCTCTCTCCCCCCCTCTCTCTCTCTCCCCCCCTCTCTCTCTCTCCCCCCCTCTCTCTCTCTCCCCCCCTCTCTCTCTCTCCCCCCCCCCTCTCTCTCTCCCCCCCCTCTCTCTCTCTCCCCCCCCTCTCTCTCTCTCCCCCCCCTCTCTCTCTCTCCCCCCCCTCTCTCCCTCTCTCTCCCCCCTCCCTCTCTCTCCCCTATACCTCTTTTGATACAAGAGGATTTTGTTCACTTTAGAAACAGAAGCTTGGCATTGCATGCATTAAGCTATGCTAAGCTATATCGGTTCAAAACCTGTGGTGAGAATATACAGAGGCTGTTACTTACTGTCTCTACTGAAAATGTTACCTGGCTCTCATGCTGTTCCATTGGCTTTAGTACTTTGAATCACTGACATTGACCATTGAACACAGGGAACTAGTATTTTTAGATGGTGGTCTACAATGGCAGCCCTGTATTTCACTCCTCATAGGTTTCCTTTTTAAAGTAGAGTTGGTGGCCTGAAACTGTGTGACTTCTATAGACTGGTCAAGATTGAAAATGCAGTTCCACAGCCTCTAGTGAATCACAACTTGCAATTTATAAATTAGTTTCAGTGTTGCACTAGTTCTATGTTGATGTAATGTATCTAACACATTTAGCATATCTTAAAAACAAGAGTCATGTAAATTATTCAGTTGAAAACACTTGGAATATTTCATGAACAGCATTCATTTTAGAAGTTTGACAGAGTCGTCGTGTTCAGCCAAATGTCTACTACACAGGGAAAAGTGGAAGGTGCTTTCAGAACTGCAAACTCTGTATCTTCAAATGTAAGAACTAATACACAGCAGAGTCTTTGAACTTCTAAGAGCTAATTATAATCCTCTCTTGTATTTTATACTATTTCTATACTATGTTGATCTCCAATTAGCTGAAGCAAAATGATCTAAGTACTACAGAACTTCACTGCTCGCAAACTTTACCATTATGGAATATCTTCATGTTAACCTCAAAAGGAAATGTAATTGTGTCAGTGGTCACACAGTGCAACAAAGTATTGGACAAAGCGTCTTTTTAAAGATGTAAAGCAAAGGTTCTAAACTAATTTCTTTATATAATTTTAAATAAAGCTTACTTACATTACTAACAGTACATGGAATCCTTGGCTTTTTAGCTACTAATTGAAGGAAACTAATTTAAAAAAACGGTGAGATGAAAACTGGAATAAAATGAGTCTTTTATTTGTCCTAGCAAATATGTACCATTTGTGAATAGGATAATTTGTGGAGTGGGTTCCGACTGTTGGCTGTCATGATGCATTTAGAGTTTTTTTCTTTTTGGAGACTTTTTTTTTTTTTTTTTTTTTTTTTTTTGTATCCTCCTTTAGTGTAGGGATTAAATGTTGATGAGGTGGTGGTTATGGGAAACATAGACAGAGAACGAAATATGGGAGTATAAATTAGACTCCTGTATATTAAAACATCTCTATACAATCCACTGTAAAGGCAACACCTAGGGAATCGTGGCACATTGTTCATCAATGCCTTAAGACAGCTGTTACATTATTAAGCTGCTCAGTCTTCTGTTGGTGAAAAAATTTAAAACTTATGTGGTTATTGTAATTCCCTCCTAAGCTCAAGAGCTGGTAGAGTTAGGTGTTAGCATCCCCCCCCCCCCACAAGGAGAAGGGTATCCTGGGTAAAGATATATTAGAAAGGTTCTCTAGTTTCTATGCGGAGAGTGATTACTGGTTCTCTCTGTGGGTGGACCAGTCCAGCTCAGTATGTAGGCATTTGGCCCTTATGCTGCTAGAGACTTCTTCCCTAAGGGTATGCTAACTGAATAAGGACATTATTTTTTGCAGACTACTTGTTTTCCCCTGCCATGGAGTGCCAGACTCTAGGCAGCCTTTCTGTAATGGATCTTTTTGTCTCTCTCTTAATGCCACATCTCTCTAAATTATGGTGAATTGTTCATAACTTAAGCTGAGTTCCACTATCTTCAAAGAGATGGCTAAATTCTACAAATATTTTTGCTTCTATCGCTTCAATAAACTGCTAAGACATTCCGGATGTGGATTTATACTTCTCTTAACATCTGTGTGGTGATATCTCCTGGAAACTAAATTTGTACCCAAGGGACAAAGCAGGATCTGTTGGTGTAAAACCTGAAACGGGACCGTCAACAGGTATCGGTCAAGCTAGGAAGGGTCACCCTGACAGGTGCTCCCATGGGGGGATGCTGTGCCCTTGGTATACTGTTAGGACAGAATTTCTACCCCTGTTCCAGGCAGGAGTGGGTTAAAGCATGGACATCTTCCCCTGTGATACAACATGCAACAATCCAACATTAAGCTATAGTTGGTTGCTGGTGAATTACAGTTCCCAACCATCTCTCAACTATTTGCCCATTAGTGCTGCCTTCATACTTTATTTGAATGGGTAGCTACTGGATTATGAAGCATGCTTTTGCTGTTACTTATTATAGTGATTAACTATTGGGAATTATTGTCACCACAGTATTTTGTAACTAGTTAAGCACTTTAATGGTGATTGACAGGGAAGTTCCCCATAATCTAGTGGGTGCCCATTCATAGAACTAATAGTGAGTACTGAGCCCTTTTAACTTTCACAAGAGGTTAGGCAACGAGCTGTGGCCTTAACACAGAGGATTTTACACAGGAGGAACTGAGGTCAGCTAAGGTTAAAATGGGTTATTCTGGGACAGTGGAGGTGGCAGTGGGTGTTTCAGTAGGATGAATAACTGGGGATATGGCACAAAGATAATTGAAGTAGGTTATTGGTTGGGAGCTAGGGCTGGTCTTTGTTGCTTGGTAATTTCTGTTGCATATTTAAACCTAAAAACTAAAATGTAATAATGCAGATTACCAGTTCTTAGAAATGGTGGTTGCATTCATTTACAGTCAATTCACAATGTAATGGGGAACAAAGGCAGTCCTGCATGAAGTTCTCTGTTCTGTGTTACCATGGCTCCCAAAGATTCAGTGGAGAAATGTATAGTAGAAATGAATTGGCTGGAGGGGGTGGGGTTGTTAGCAGCATCACAGGGTTAAAGATTAAGTTTTCTCTCTATCTTTTATCCTTCTTTTAGGTAGGACCAAAGACAGTGGAAGTGTAGCTGTTGGTGAGAACACAGGTGGTGTGGCAGGTGTTTCAATTCAAGAGGATGCATGGTTTTGGAACAGTATATGCAGTGTAGTGCTACCCTCTCAAGTGACACTTGATGCTTGTCCCCAGTGGTTGCCCTGACTTTGTAAGCCTCCGGACACCTCTTACACTCTGGGTTCAGACATATTTTAACCATATAGGATAATGTAAGAGACCCAATTCTTTAGTCACACTGCTGGATTAAGCTCGTTCAAGAGAGTAAACCACAGAATGAAGGTTTAGGAGATATGTGCCCAGTTAATGCATAAATACAAAATGCTGAGAAAGTGGAAATAACCATATAGCAACGGTTAACAAACTATACGGTCACAAATGGTTTGTTGTAACTATGTAACTGCAACACCAGCAGCAGGAGGGGGAAGAAAAGGCTTGTTGACTTATCAGCTCCCGCTGGGACACTGGAATCGCAATAGGTAATGCAAAGAATTATGTAAATAAATATAGTGTGTGTATATGTGTGTGAGATATATATATATATATATATATATATATATATATATATATATATATATATTGACCTACAGTTGTGCTCAAAAGTTTACATACCCTGGCAGAAATTGTGAAATTTTGGCATTGATATTGAAAATATGACTGATCATGCCAAAAACTGCTCTTTTATTGAAGGAAGATGATCATATGAAGCCATTTATTATCAAATAGTTGTTTGGCTCCTTCTTAAATCATAATGATAACAGAAATCCCCCAAATGGCCATGATCAAAAGTTTACATATCCTGGAATGTTTGGCCTTGGTTCAGACACACAAGGGGACACACACGGGCTAAAAGGCCAATTAGAGGTTAATGTTCCACATCTGTGGCTTTTTAAATTGCAATTGGTGTCAGTGTATAAACAGTCAATGAGTTTGTTAGCTCTTACATGGAAGCACTGACTAGGCTAGATACTGAGCCATGGGGATCAGAAAAGAGCTGTCAAGTCCTGCATAACAAGGTAATGGAACTTTTATAAAGGTGGAAAAGGACATAAAAAGATGTCCAAAGCCTTGAATATGCCAATCAGTACTGTTCAATCACCTATTAAGAAGTAGAAATTTCGGGGATTTCTTGATACCAAGCCAAGCTCAGGTAGACCAAGAAAGATTGCAGCCATAACAGACAGACAGAAGAATTGTCTGGGATTCAAAGAAAAACCCACAGACAACCTCAAAAGAAAAACCGGCTGCTCTGGAAAAAGATGGTGTGGTTGTTTTTAAGGAGTACAATATGGTGATACTTGAACAAAAATTAGCTGTTTGGTCGAGGTGCCAGAAGCTTTTACTGCACCAATGCCACAAAAAAATCCCAGTTACAATATGCCTGACAACACCTTAACATGCCTAACCAGGCCTTTTTGTGTCATTGATTCAGTAAAGGCTTCTTTCTGGCACCTTGACCATGCAGCACATTTTTGTTGAGTCATCATATTTATTTATTTCAGATACTTATATAGCGCCGTCAATTTATGCAGCGCTTTACACATATATATTGTACATTCACATCAGTCCCTAACCCTCAAGGGGCCTACAATCTAAGGTCCCTAATTCAAATTCATACATACATACTAGGGCCAATTTAGACAGGATCCAATTAACCTACCAGCATGTCTTTGGAGTGTGGGAGGAAACCGGAGTACTGGGAGGAAACCCACGCAGGCACAGGGAGAACATGCAAACTCCTGGCAGGTAGTGCCATGGCTGGGATTCGAACCAACAACCCTAGTACTGCCAGGCAGAAGTGCTAACCATTTAGCCACTGTGCTGCCCATATTGTGCTCCTTCAAAACAACCACACTGTCTTTTTCCAGAATAGCCTGTATTTTTCTTGTGGTTACCTATGGGTTTCCCCTTTGTATCCCGAACAATTCTTCCGGCAGTTGTGGCTGCAATCTTTCTTGGTCTACCTGACCTTGGCTTATCAAGAGATCCCCAAACTTTCCACTTAATAGGTGATTTAACAGTACTGATTGGCATATTCAAGGCTTTGGACATCTTATGTCCTTTTCCATCATTATAAAGCTCCATTACCTTGTTACGCAGGACTTTTGACAGGTTTTTTTTTTTTTTTTTGATCCCCATGGCTCAGTATCTAGCCTAGTCAGTGCTTCTACATAAGAGCTAACAAACTCATTGACTATTTATACATTGACACTAATTGCAATTTAAAAAGCAACAAATGTGGGACATTAACCTCTAATTGGCATTTTAACCCGTGTGTGTCACCTTGTGTGTCTGTACCAAGGCCAAACATTCCAGGGTATGTAAATTTTTGATCATGGCCATTTGGAGGATTTCTGTTATTATGATTTAAAAAGGAGCCAAACAACTATTTGATAATAAATGGCTTCATATGATCATCACCCTTCAATAAAAGAGCATTTTTTGGCATGATCAGTCATATTTTCAATATCAATGTCAAAATTTCACAATTTCTGCCAGGGTATGCAAACTTTTGAGCACAACTGTATGTCTGTCAGATAATACACCACTTCGGCCAGAAAATTGTTGCAATTACAAATGTTTAGGCATTCTCATGTTTATTTCTTTTGTTTGTATTGGTATGACACACAAAAGTGGACAAACAATAAGCCAAATCTGACACATTCCACACACAACCCCAAAAATGGACTGGAAAAAATAATTGCCACTCTCAATTTAATATTTTGGTAGCACATTCCTTGGAAAAAATAACTGAAATCAATTGCTTCCTGTAACCATCAATGAGTTTCTTGCACCTCTGTACTGGAATTTTGGACCACTCTTCTTTCACCAACTACTCCAGGCCTCTCAGATTGGAAGAGTTTCTTTTTCCAACTGCTGTTTTGAGATTTCTCCACAGGTGCTCTATGGGATTGAGATCTGGACTCATTGCTGGCCAGTTCAGTACTCTCCAGCGCTTTGTCTTAAACCATTTCTGGGTGCTTTTTGACATGTACTTTGGGCCATTGTTCTGCTGTAAGACCCATGGAGACCCAACTTTCTCACACTGGGCCTTACATTGTACCTTAGAATTCTGTGATAGTCTTCAGATTTCATAATGTAATGCATACGGTCAAGATAATCCAATGCTTGAAGCAGCAAAGCAACCCCAAACTGTGGCCCAGGGGCCAGATGTGGCCCTTTTGCTTGTCTTTAACTGGCCCTTGGGTCACTATTCCACCAACTGACACAAATGATGGGACACCATCAATAGCACTATTCCTCCCATTGATGCCCTCAATAGGGTCTTCTTCCTCCCATTAAAACCAATGATGGAACATTGTTTATGCCCACTGATGCAGTGGCATTTTCTACTCCTACTGGCCACAATCCCCCCACTCCAAAGCCTGAAAGACAGAAAACTGGCTCTTTTGCTAAGAAAATGTGGAGTACCTCTGCTATAAAGGACAGGCTTCAACTGGAACGTAAATTGTCAGATTTCTATACTTGCCCTATCCAGCCATTTTGATGATAGTTAAAAAAAAAAAAATGTACACCTCCGATCAAACATCCATTCTAGCAGCTGTGGACCTTCTATGAACTGCTGTAAATTTGCTTATGGATGATCATCCACCCATATAGGTTTATAAATCAGATTAGTGCAGGTGCAGCACTGTGCCGGCTAGCTCAGAGAAAAGCAGAATCAACAACGTGGTAGATCTATAGCTGCTGGAATGAAATATCAGATCTGAGGTATACCCAGATGTGGTATAGTGTTTTGGGGCCCTAATAAAAAAATAAAATCCATTTGCATTGTTATGCATGGTTAAAATGTTCACATTGGCAACTACATTATTGGTTTTATGGGTAATGTGCTCATAATGTCAGGTCAGCACTTGATTTTTTTTTTCTTTTGTGATGGGCACAGATAACTGTACTTAAGATTAGCAATTGTGTACCAGGCAGGTGAGTGGATATAATTAATGCATTTGTGGATATGGAGTCTCATACTTGAATTATGCTATAAACCACAACAGAAAAGGAGTATATTTTAAACAGGCGGGTTATTTCCTGTTCTTTGGGTGCAAAACTCGGTGAGGTGCTCCCACTCATTCCTTCCTTCCTTCCCTTCTAAACAATGGAAAATGCAAACGTACCTTGATCAGGATCTGATCTGGACAGAGGATGTTGATAATATGCCTCTGAGTTGCAGCACTTTATGTATGTGAATGCAAGTTATCTTACAAATGTATTCTAAACTGCTGATGTTGATTTAATGAGCCTTCATTCCTATTGTTTCCTCACAGCTTTGACAAAATGATTAGTGGAATGTATATGGGAGAAATTGTGCGTCATGTGCTTGTCAAACTGACCAGTCAGGGATTACTCTTTGGTGGTGTGTCAACACAGCAGCTTCTTAAAAAAGGAACCTTTGGAACTAAGGATGTGTCGGACATTGAGAAGTGAGTGATGTTTGCATCAATGTTTTAAGTTCAAAAAATTGCATTTTTTTTAATATTTAAGGGTGTTAAATCAATTTGAAAGGTTAGTATTACAAATATTGCACTGGATTATTACTAACAGTGTCTCTTAATCCTTTCATATACCTATATTGGGTTGAATATTCAATAAATGGAATCTGTACAGCACAGGATAGGCACCCAATGCAATACCCCTATCCTTTAGCATTGCACAGTACATGTTCTACTGGTCCTAACCTGGATCGACATTTTGCAACAATACATTTATGCCATAATTATATTTCTATTGATGGTTTATGGGGGGTTTTAAAGGGAAAACTTTTTTTTTTTAATCATTGTGCCAACTCTAAGCACAGGCAATACTGTACATAATGATAAATGTTGCCCAGCATATGCTGCAAAGCATTTTTGTCACTGCCAATGTGGTGCTCCTACATGGAAGTCTGGAAAATATATTCACTTGGTGGTTATGGAACTATTTTTTTCCAGACGTTGATGACCGTTCTGCATAGCTCAACAAAACTAGCAGTATTTATACACAGCAACAAATCACCCTATAGTATCCCAGAAAAGTTATCCACCTCCACCCTTGAAGGCTAATTAAACGAAAATATAAAACTTTTCCCTTAAACAAATAAATAACAATCAAACAATAAAATAAAATAAAACCAACATAAAACCATAAAAATGTCCAAAATATCAAAATATCCAAAATTCAAAAAATACAAAAAATAATCCCCACAGGATTATTTCTTACTTCTGAAAAAGTCATAGGAAGTGACGAAACGCGTGACTTCAGACGTATCGACGTTGACCGGAAGTGCGATCGCGGCCATCTTGGAAGTGGGAACATGTGGCCAATGTTTCCCTGAATCTGTCCACATTTGTATCCCTGTGAGGAGGAGCTGTTTTCACCCAGATTTTATGTGAGTTACCAATAAAGGAGGATATTTTATATACTATCTGTGACTGTGGATGTTCTTGAGGATAATGGAAGAAAAACCCTAGCATTGGATAAAATCGGTATGAGGAGATGATTAACCCAGAGTGGTGTTTTGCCCTGATGTTTCTTATATAGGGTAATTACCCATCAGCATATGAGTTGGAGAGTGTTGTTTTGGGTTTAGGGGATCACTGATGTATACAGGGTGTGGTGATACACACTTGCAGTGATAATTGGGAGCTGTTTTTTACACATTGTGCTTTTGACACTTTTTTATGTGAGAGTGTTTCACTTATATCTATATTCACTATAGAATATTTGCATGTGTATAGATACTCCTCTATAGAGTATACACATTTATAAAGATTTTTGCATGCTGCACAGTGAGTGGCACGTGTGTTGTATTATTTAAAAGGTATGACACTATGTCAAGTTTTTTCTTTTTGAGGTGTACTGTCATCAGGATTTGCGGGTATTGAGAAGGAGTTTTTGATGAAAGAAGAAAGAAAATTATCATTTACACCTGTGGGGATTATTTTTTGTATTTTTTGGATATTTTGATATTTTGGACATTTTTATGGTTTTATGTTTTTTATGTTGGTTTTATTTTATTGTCTATTTGATTTGTTATTTATTTGTTTAAGGGAAAAGTTTTATATTTTCATTTAAAACTAGCAGCATGTATGTGAAATATTTGTGCTTTCTCCCTTCTAGTGACAATTTTCCTTTTGAGAAAACTAAAAGTGTTTTGGCTGCCTTGGGTCTAAAGCCAAGTGAACAGGACTGTGTCCAGGTAAAGTGTGTGTGCAGTGCGGTGTCTTTGAGGTCTGCCAGGCTGTGTGCTGCTGGACTTTCTGCAGTTGCCAGCCGCATAAAGAACAATCGCCAGCACTATCTGGGTAGAGTCACAGTGGGCGTCGATGGATCTGTCTACAAAACAAACCCCAAGTAAGAAGGCTTTAACTTTCGCTCTGTAAACATTTTATAGCAGTATAAATGTTTGAGTTCTAAGTTATGGATAAAGTCTGTTGGATTTGTTCAACCTCCTAACTTTTTACTTCGCCTAACAGCTTTGGTCGTAATGTTTTTAGATTTTGTGTTGGGCATTGTGATAGAAAATGGCTTGGTGACTACATTGCCCAGCATAAATCAGGGTAGATGTCATGGTGAGGGAACAAGACCTGTTGTCAGGGACCCCAGTGGTTGCCGCGATCGAGTGCGGGTCTGCGCATGCGCAGTGTGCCCGGCCACACAAGCCTGGCACCAATCAGGGCGCCCTATTTAAAACCGGATTAGGCTGCAGTGAATTGCCGTATGGTCTTACCTGTTTCCTGAGTTCCTGATTAGTAGATTGTCTTGTTGCCGACCCTGCCTGATCCTGATTTGCTGTCTGTCTCCTGCTCTGATCCCTGGCTTGTCTGACCATTCTCCTGCTTAACCCTGCACGTTCTGATCTCCTGCTACCGAACCCGGCTTGTGACCTGTTTATCCCTCTGCCTGCTGACTTTGTACTACGCCGCCACCACTGTTACCGACCTGGCCTGCCCGACGCTGCTCTTGCTACCTCCTCACATCAGACTCTCACCTGCTATACACCTGCTACCACAGCTGGGTGAACCCAGGGGCTGCGACCTGGTCTCGGCCTGCTCCAAGTCCATCCCCACCATCGGGCCCTGGTGAACAAGCAGGTCGGAGTTTAGATTCCGTGCCTTGGGGGAGTCCAGTCTGTGGAGTGCTAGAGGCTACCGCGGTAGGATCCCTGACACGTGGTTTCCTGTCCAGGTCCTTCTCCCGCACCCCCCCCACAAATCTTCCAGAAACAGAGAAATATTTGATTCCTTTGGCAAGTTTGGCTGGTGTGACCCCTTTATCCTACTTTTTAAAGATAGGATTTTGCTGTTTTGCTTCTCCTTGGAAGCTGTTCTTCACCCTAGAAACAAAAAAAGAAAGTCATCAGCTACAAATGCTGCTATATAATTTAAGAATGACAGTAGTGGTGTATTTTTGGTTTTGTGCTGCCCTAGGCAAGACTAAAATCTGTCACCTCCCCGTCTAAATTTGCCCCACCCCTTCTTATTTAAAACCCACCCCTTCATCTGTAAACTCCACCTCTTCCTGTTAAAGCTCCATCTCTTCTCTGTACATTAAAAGCGGATAACGAGTGCATATATTTGGCCCCATCATTGGTGTCAGTGGGAGGAGTAGTGTCCCGTCATTGGTGTCATTGACACCAATGATGGGGCACTATTCCTCCCACACTGACACCAATGATGCTTGCATTGCTGACCCCTCATCCAGGCCCGGATCCCTCCTTCTTCCTTCCACAGCCAGCATACCTGCAGCAGCATCCTCTGCTCTCCCCAGATCCTGGCCGCACGGCACAGACATTTATTGACCAGCTGTCTTCCTTGTCCGGCCACTCTCCTCCTCTTCACTGGCTCCGACTGCTCCCTCACACCGATCAACTTCCTCATGCTGCCGCTCGGCTCCTCCTCTTTGCCGGTGTGCTTTTCATGGTCTACATATCCAGCGGCCAATCACCGGTGAGGAGGCGGAGCTTGCAGAGGGAGGGACAGACTGCCATAGGACCCCCAGTGATCCCGGGGGTGTGGCCAGATAAGAGAGGAATGGGTTGGCACGTCACCCAGGAGAAGGAAAATTCCCGGCCACATCATGGTATCTGTGATCCATCATCCCCCCGGGAAATGAGTGAGACTCTCGACACCCTCTCTACCCTTCCCCCAGCAGTGAATTCGTGGATCGAAACGAAGTGGGACATATGTAAGTGTCAGCAACCGACTGGCGGTAACCCACTGGCCAGAATTCCCCAGGGCGCGGAGTCTAAGCCTCAGTCTGCTGGTTCACCAGAGCCCCTGATGGTGGGGATGGACTTGAAGCAGCCGGAGACCAGGTCGCGACCCCTGAGGAATACCAGCTGTGGTAGAGGCGGACGCCAATGGCGTAGAGCAGGTGAGAGCCAGACGTGAAGATGTATGCGAGGTCAGACGGGCCGGGTCAGTACAGCGGAGCAGACAGTGCAGAGCAGCAGGCAGAAGAATAACGGGTCACAAGCCGGGTTCAGTAATGGGAGATCAGGCAATCAGGAACAGGCAAAGAATAGTCAGGACGTAGCCAGGGGTCAGAGCAGGAGAAGACAGCAGGATCAGGACAGGCTTGGGTCGGCAACAAGGTATCAGGAACACAGGATTAACCAGGAACACAGGAACAGGGCAAGACCAGAAGGCGATTTGGAGATGCACAGGGCAGGTTTAAATAGGCCGCCCTGTGCTCTCATTGGTGCGGCCGCGATCGCTAGTGCGCATGCGCGGCCGCCGCCGCGATCGCCTAGGATTCAGTGCTCGCTGGATCGGACGAGTCGGCGCTCTGCGCATGCGCGCACCGCCGAGACGCCGGGATCCCTGACAGTAAGCTACATAACAGCCCCTGTCCTAAGTGTCACTTCTGTGGGAAAAGTGCCGCCCTAGGCAAACGCCTTGTTTGCTTTGCGACAAATAAGCCCTGGCATGTACCTGTCCAGTAAACCAGCATGGTCCTCAACGGAGCCGGCTCTTCAGGTCCCTGGCACCACATGTTTACTTTGGGAAGCCAGCTGTGACTGCTTGCAGCTTCCCACTGTGCATGTTCAAGCCATGCTGCGCTTTGCGAATAGTCCTTGAGGCTTCTGGGACCTGTGATGTGTCCCACAAGGCTGCGGGAGAAGGGGAGTCATACTTAGTCTCCCACACCCCACTCGCCCTCCAAAAAAGTGGTAAAACTTAGAGAAGGAGGGGGGGGGAGCAAACAAGCGGAACTTCCCCCTTTTAGGCGACATTCTGCTTTAAATTTGTGCAATATGATGCTAGCCAGTTAAAGGCTAAGTTCACCTGTCTGAACATGTTACACCCGTATTTAGGGTGCCACGTGCTCAGCATGCACTCCCTTTCCCTCCAGTTTGCACCTCTTACCTCTTCAGAAGAAAGTTTGTAAGTAACAATGATGCTTCTTTGTATCTGTGCATCATGCTTATAAATGGTGTTTTAAAAACTTTGTTTTTGAGAGCCAGCTATTTGCTAATAATTGCCAGTAAAAAATACAATAGGAGCACATACAGGGAGTGGGTGCTATGTACACCCTGCATACTTTTTAAATTATTATTTTTTTGCGCGGGGGGGGGGGGGGCGCAATACATATTGTGTCTGCAACTGCACTCTGCAGTATGATGGTCTAGTTACTTGCTGCTTTCAGTCAATTTTCCCCTTTTTTTTGTGGAACAAAACAATTGGACACAGCTGGACAAGCAGAACAATAACTTTTGTAAAATACATTGTCAGTTAAGTTGTTTTTACAGTGGCATATTTAGGCGGGTGTGGGGAGTGCAGTTTGCACTGTGTTGACTTTAAGGGGGTGCTATGGCCACTTTTTTTTTTTCCCATGTGTGGAACAGCGTGTTGTGCAACACCAAAAAAAAAAAAAAGTCAAAGTCAGCACTCGGTTCATCTGACAGTGGCAGTTCAGAGCCACCAGAATTAGTTGAAGATATATTCTGGTTCTCTTTTTATATCACTTCATTTTATTTTTCTTTGTTCCATATCCTTCCCCCATCTCCTCCCCCCGTTACATTTTCTTTCTTATTCTACTCTCTTCTACCCTCTCCTTTCCCCTAAATATGGTTACATACACTCAGTGGTGGTGGGTTTTATTTTTGTTTGTTCAACCTAGCGTTGACTGAGAGGAAAGAAAAGTCAGATTGCTTTACCAACACAAGTGATGTTGGTGCATCGACCTCCACCACTGTGCCTTTGTGTTTTTACAGGGGAACCGTTTCCTTCTGAATCTGCCAATATTGAATGTGGGTACAAGGCTTTACTCCTTTTCCCTCACATTTTATCCCCCTACGTCTGTCTCTACAACCTGCTTTATTCCTTTCCTGCCCATGCTTTTTATCCTTTCCTCCCACACTCTCATATATATATATATTTTTTTTCCTTTTTGCTTTTCCCTCTCTGCCCTTCCCCACTTTATCACCTGTAGGAGTGTTTTGTCATTCAGCTACTGATCTCCTGTAGATCAATACAACTGGATATGTCTGTAAAGGTTCTTATTTATTCAAGTGTACCTAGTAGGTAGTTACATTGAACTGAATGTTTTTTTCTGTAATGTTGAAGATGTTTCCTAGCTTACCAAGCCATTCCTTCAGGAAGATACTCCCCAGCATTTGAATTCACACTTAATCAAATCACCATAGAATGTGCAGATGTTAATTGTCCAAGATGGAAGGTGTGCAGTTGTAGAACACTGTTCTAGGTACATAATCCCATTGTTGTCAGCCTGAATAGGTGTTGGTGCTTTGATATACACAGCTAAGGCAGCACAGTGGCTAAATGGTTAGCACTTCCGCCTGGCAGTACTAGGGTCGTTGGTTCGAATCCCAACCATGACACCACCTGCCTGGAGTTTGCATGTTCTCTCTGTGTCTGCGTGAGTTTCCTCTGGGTACTCTGGTTTCCTCCCACACTCCAAAGACATGCTGGTAGGTGAATTGGATCCTGTCTAAATTGGCCTTAGTATGTGTATGTATGAATGTAAGTTAGGGACCTTGGATTGTACACCCCTTGAGGGTTAGGGACTGATGTGAATGCACAATATACAGTGGGGATCGAAAGTTTGGGCACCCCAGCTAAAAAGTTGTATTAATGTGCATAAAGAAGCCAAGGAAAGATGGAAAAATCTCCAAAAGGCATCAAATTACAGATTAGACATTCTTATAATATGTCAACAAAAGTTAGATTTTATTTCCATCATTTACGCTTTCAAAATAACAGAAAACAAATAAATGGCGTCTGCAAAAGTTTGGGCACCCTGCAGAGTTAATATCTTGTACTGCCCCCTTTGGCAAGTATCGCAGCTTGTAAACGCTTTTTGTAGCCAGCCAAGAGTCTTTCAATTCTTGTTTGAGGTATCTTTGCCCATTCTTCCTTACAAAAGTCTTCCAGTTTTTTGAGATTTCTGGGCTGTCTGTCACGCACTGCTCTTTTAAGGTCTATCCATAGATTTTCAATTATGTTGAGGTCAGGAGATTGTGAAGGCCATGGCAAAACCTTCAGTTTACGCCTCTTGATGTAATCCCCCGTGGATTTCGAGGTGTGTTTAGGATCATTATCCATTTGTAGAAGCATCCTCTCTTTAACTTCAGCTTTTTCACAGATGGCATCAAGTTACCATCCAAAATTTGCTGAAATTTTATTGAATCCACTTTTCCTTCTACTCGTGAGATGTTCCCTGTGCCACTGGCTGCAACACAACCCCAAAGCATGATTGATCCAACCCCATGCTTAACAGTTGGAAAGAGGTTCTTTTCATTAAATTCTGTGCCCCTTCTTCTCCAAACGTACCTTTGCTCATTCCGGCCAAAAAGTTCAATTTTAACCTCATTGGTCCACAGAACTTGTTTCCAAAATGCATCAGGCTTGTCTATATGTTCATTTGCAAAGTTCAAACGATGATTTTTGTGGTGGGGACGTAGAAGAGGTTTTCTTCTGATGTCTCTTCCATGAAGACCATATTTGTACAAGTATCTTTTTATAGTGGAATAGTGTACCACAACTCCAGTGTCTGCCAGATCTTTCTGGAGGGATCGTGCAGTCAAACGTGGGTTTTGAATTGTTTTTCTCACAATCCTGCGAGCTGTTCTGTCTGATATTTTTCTTGGTCTTCCAGATCTTGCTTTAACTTCCACTGTTCCTGATGACTGCCATTTCCTAATTACATTCCGAACAGAGGATATTGACATCTGAAAACGCTTTGCTATCTTCTTATAGCCTTCTCCAGCTTTGTGAGCGTCAACTATTTTCAGTTTCAGTTTTCTAGACAACTGCTTAGAAGAACCCATGGTGCTGATTGTTGGGGCAAGGTCAGATGAGTCTGGGCATTTAAAACCTTTGAGATTGACATCACCTGGTCTTCCCAGACGATGATTGAGAACAATCCATGACACTGGCAGGTCTCAGTTTGGCAAAGGGGGCAGTGCATGCTATAAATTCTGCAGGGTGCCCAAACTTTTGCAGATGCCATTTTTTTGTTTTCTGTTATTTTGAAAGTGTAAATGATGGAAATAAAATCTAACTTTTGTTGACATATTATAAGAATGTCTAATCTGTAATTTGATGCCTTTTGGAGATTTTTTCATCTTTCCTTGGCTTCTTTATGCACATTAATACAAATTTTTAGCTGGGGTGCCCAAACTTTCGATCCCCACTGTATATGTAAAAGTGCTGCGTAAATTGACAGCGCTATATAATTACCTGAAATAAATAAAGGTGTTAATTGTCAAATCGCCAGGGTGGAGGTTATCTTGGGTTGTGTAAGGGGTGGGCTGGGATTTAGGGATTATTATTCAGGATTTTTTATAGCACCAACAGTTTTCTCAGCACTTTAGAACATGAGGGCAGACCGTACAGTTACAATACAACTGAATACAGTAGGAGTCAGAGGACCCTGCTCATTGGAGCATACAATCTAAAAGGGAGGGTCAAGTGATACAAAAGGTGATAATTCTGGGAGATGAGCTGATGGAGAAAGTTAAAAGTACAGTTGTTAGGATGGAATAACTAAGTAATGGTCTGGCACTTCACATACATTAATGTATATTGTACCAATAGCTGAATTCCACCAAAATGTGCCAAAATCAATTCTTCTGGTGCTTAATAAATATCTTTGCGGAACTCCTCTGTGTTCCAGCACCATGTGTCAATAATATTACACTCGCCAATCATCCATGACCCCTTACTTAAAAGGACACTTGCGCTTTGTATCACCAGGATTTTTGGTCTCAGTGGATTTTTTTCTCTATATTCTCCCCATTTATTTCGCAATTCCAAATCAACTTAAGTCAAAATAAAAGATTCTCATGGTTTAGTATATGTATTGACGTCACTTCCATTTCTGGCAATTTGAACGCACGTCGGCTCTGGGGGGAGGAGGAGTGGTGGTGGTGCAGTATAGCTGAGTGTATTTGTTCCGAGGAGTCGATCTTCCAGATTGTAGCTATCTGGCTTTGCCATCCTCAACCTGGCTTTTAAGGTGCAATACCTGGATGCTGCTTGACTGGACATTGCATGGGTAGTCTAGAAGTGACCTTCAAGCACTGGGTTCAGTGTAAGGTGCTTTCTGGACCATGTACTGGTAACAAATTAATCCCAAGTACTTTCCAGGTCTTGAACTGATGGCATTGCCTCAACCCTTACTGTGCTGTGAAGGTTGCTGGGCACTTTTTTTTTTTTTTTTAATTTCCTGTTTTTTTGCCATGGAAGGTGTTAATAATGTTGGACTAAGTGCTGACATCCTATGCTGAGTGAAGTGTTGTGCACAATGCCATTTCCCACCCTGCAGTACCAAGGAAGCATCTCGCCACTTCTGCTCCTGCTTGTAGAAGAGCCATGTGGATTTATGACTCAAAGTTCATGCCTGCTGCCCACCTACAGTGACACCTCTCACCTCATCTACTGCCAGATGTCTGGGTTTTATGAGTACTCAAGGCCCTGCCTCATGCCCTGTGATTACTTGCCTTACTGCTGCATGGTTGAAATATGTCTGGTTCTAGACACAGAGGGGACAATACTCGCACTCAAGGCTGCTGGGGCTTGTCATATGTCCTTTTGAAGGTACCAATGCACCAAATGGGGATAGCAGTGGATGTTCTGGTGCCTCTGATATCTATATGCCTTCCTCTCTTCATCTGCTTTTATGACAATTTCCCTTGCTCAGGATTACCCCAGGTGAATGTACTTTGCCAACCTGGTAAGGCTTCTAACTGTTGCTCCATGGGCCCTAACAGATTGAATACTCCATCTATGTATAATGGGGCTTCCTGTGCATGCAGGTTAGGCTAGAGTATGATTCTCAACACCATAACATCTGGATTATTCATTGCTATTTTTAGTTAAGAATGGTAACCTTCCATCCCTTACACAAAACCTTGTATTGGGAGCTCCCATATACCTTCCCCCATTTTTTTCATTGTAACTCCATGGAATCAAGCTTTGGTTCTCTCTGCTGTTTAGGAGCCACCTTTTTGTATGTGTTGGAATTATTTATACTTTCACCCTACAGGGTTTCTTTCCTGGTAGCCATGTAAGATAAGCATCTGACTTGAAAGCCTTTCCATGCTTGGAACTCTTGGACATTTAATGGTATCAGGCAAATTGAGACCTAGGCCTTTCTTCTGACCTAGGGCAGTCTCTGATCCCCTCTTCAAGCAGGACACAATTATTCTGTCCCTCTTTGGCTTCAGTTCTCTGACAGGATCTTTTCTTCCTTGTTTGGCTACTGACTCTGACTACAGCAATTAACTTTTTTTTGTGGCCATCCCAGATGGGACACTGTAGGGTGATTTTTTTTTTTTTTTCCTTTTTGAGATTCTTGTTACACCACTCTGGGTGCGTTATGTAAACCAGCTTCCAAACTTGTTGTCAAGAGGATTGTGTTTTCTCCTTCCCCTTTGATACTTGACTGGTTAAGTGTCCTTGATATTTCTGGTATAAAACATCGGTTTTACTATGTTAACTATTCTTCCCATCCCCCAGTCAGACTGCTTTTTGATGTTCCAAGGTCTTGGAGTCCATTTAGGGATATGGTTTCTCCCCTTTTCGGTTGGTTTTGTGTTTTTCTTTCTGTATCATGCTGTTGGTACTGCTTTGCTACTAAAGTGGGGGACATGCTAATAGTGAGAGGGGGTTATCTTTGTCTGGACATTTATTTATTTATTTTTCATTTTGTATTTTTTTCTTGTCAGTATACAATACTCCTATAGGCAGCAGTATAACATGGAGGTTAAGACTTACTGTGTACCTGAATGGACTCCAAGAAAACTGTTTTGACAGTACAACATTCCTCTGGGATTTGTTTTTCCTCTCCTGGTGTCCAAGGAATTAAGCATAAGTAGAAAAAGTTCTAACTTTTCCCTGTTCTTTCCAACACTATAACAATGACTTGCAGTTGGAAAAATTGCACACAGTCTTTAATACCTATCTAAGGAGGCATGTTACATGCTACCCTTTTATTAATTTTTTTAGAAAAAGTACAACTTTGAGTGGTCACTTTTTTTTCCCCTTGATACTGATTGGCATTATCATAATTATAGGTCTTATTGCTACACAATTAAACTAGTGATCTCTACACAATTATTTCTCTGTATATCTTTCAGATTTGGTGAACACCTCAATGAAGCTTTGAGAGAGCTTGCTCCAGGATGTCAAGTTAAGTTTTTGGTTTCTGAGGATGGAAGCGGAAAGGGCACTGCCATAGTAACAGCTGTAGCTCAAAGGCTTGCAACCCAGAGAAAGCACATTGATGAAATCTTAGCCCCTTTTCTTATGTCCGAAGCAAAGCTAAAGGAGGTTCAAGGCCGTATGCGTAATGAAATGGAGATTGGTCTACATAGGCAGACACAGCCTGGAGCTACTGTGAAGATGCTTCCCACCTATGTACGCGCTACGCCAGATGGAACAGGTAACTGTCAAATATTGATCAATCTCCACAAAATCATGTATAATGAGCTTTGTTTTCATGGGAGACAAATTAGTCAATCTATCCTCAAAGCTAAAAATTGATGAGAAATTATAGGTTATGGATTCTAAACCTGCTATGATTGGACCAGCCTACGTAAAGCTGAGTGACATTCCATGAATTAAATGCCTTTTTTCCCCCAGACAACCTAGAAGCTAGTTAATTGTAAACCCAA
The DNA here is from genome assembly GCF_062004578.1 of Staurois parvus. Taxonomy (NCBI): domain Eukaryota; kingdom Metazoa; phylum Chordata; class Amphibia; order Anura; family Ranidae; genus Staurois; species Staurois parvus. Next base: position 21,605 of record NW_028320544.1, read on the forward strand.
AACCTATTCAGTATGTTTGACATTTATGTTTCACTGTAAACCATTTTCTTCAGCAATTCCTATTTGTAAATCTGTTAAGTTTCCTACCTGGTGATCTTGCCAGTAGCAACATTTCCTGTTTCAGGCTGATGGGCCTAAACCATTCCCTACAAAAGTAACAGCAACCTTTACGGCTTGCTGTGCACACTCCTGCAGTAGGTCCTCGGGTTACCCATTTTCAGACTTGATAGAAAACTCCATGACTAACTGAACTTGTTTGGCTTACAGTGTTGCTGTTCATTGAGAGGCAGTGGCTTAGCAATTCAACAGGAAGTATTGTCCCTGGCAGGAACATCCGATAAGAAATTTCTGCAACAGATTCACAAACAACTTTACACAGCAAGAGGCAATACTAAACATAAATATATATATATATATATATATATATATATATATATATATATATAAAAATCCGTTTTCCATTCCTGTAATTTTTTTTTTTTTGTGTGTTTATTGGTGGCTGACACTGGGTAACCTTGCTTTAAAAACAAACCAAAAAAAGAGGCTGCCATTGCTGAACTCTGACATTGGCTATGAATAATTCTGCTTGGCAACATGTATTAATACAAACGTTCATATTTTTAATAAGTTACTACTGTCCAGTCTGACCTTAACGGGAGGTTAGCAGCTATGGTAATTCATGATTTATGTGCCATGAAAAAATCTTTGGCTTCTGTGGAATTTACTACCTACTCATTAAGTGGTGTTTTAAATGGCAGCTTTGTTGTGCTTCATGAATATCCACTTAGTTTTTATTAGTCAAAAGTGGTGCTGCTGTGGCAATGTTGTTATTTTGGCGCGACAAAGGTTGGTTACATTACATGGGCTGATGCCATTTTTAAACAGAGGATGATTTTTTTTTCTTATGCTGGGCTCTGCTTGAGATAATGAATTTAATTTTTCCTATTACAGAAGTTGGAGAATTCATTGCTCTGGATTTAGGTGGTACCAATTTCAGAGTTTTGTGTGTAAATGTGGGCTTGAAAAATGAGGGTGGCGTACAGATGAAAAGCAAGACCTTTACCTTGCCTACTGAAGTGATTCAAGGGACTGGAGAAGGGGTATGTATCTCCCTCTTAAGAGCAATGATATTTTGAAATCTGTAATGTACAAATTTTAGACAGTGGTTGATTTAACCTAACATTCCCTTCCTTTTTGTGTTCTAGGATGTCCAAATTCTGCTAGAATATTCCAATATTTTATACAAATTTCTAAACTCCCACTTTGCACCATAAAATTGATTTAAAAAGCTAAATGGCAGCAAAACAAAAAAAGGCAACACATTAATGAATTGAATATAGTTTATAGTACAAATTTTGGATAGTACTAATTTTTGTAAGGCATGGTGATGTATATAGAAGTATTTGATTTTTTTTTTTTTTTTGGTTATTTATACAAGTAGAGCTGACATCAAGGAACAAAAGTTAATTAAACTGGGAGATCTGAAAGTGAAGATATAGATATAGATACAGATCAGCAGAAGAAGTGTGCTATTTACAAGGACTCCAGGCAATAAAGCAGAGGTGTGAAATGAGCACCATTTGATCATGGCATTTTGTCCGTTATCTGTCTAGGAGCATATTTTTAAAATAGACAAAAAATACAGCTTGGCTAATGTCTCAGGAGCACATACATCTCTTGTCCTCATTTAGGGAACAATGTAATGTATTCAGTTTCTGAATTAATGTATATTCCTGGTCCTTCCTGTAACTGGGGTTGGTTTAGGAGTAGAGCAGGTTTACGTTGCAAAGTGGATTTTCACAGATTTTTAGTGAATGAGGTGAAGCTAAGTAAACTTTCATTTTGCAAAGGAGATCCAATGTGCATCTCTTTTTACTTGATTATTTGCAAGGTGAATTTTCACTTGGCTTCACCTCATTCACTCGAGTGAACATGTTCTATTCATTTATTATTCAACCCCATTTCACTTTAGAATAGTGACCCACCATGTTATATACTGAGGGCAATTCAGCAAAATTGTTCTGTCAATAGAAGGTCCTTCCTGCTGTTAATAATAAATTGTTGCAAATGTATTCGCTGATGAAATGGTTGCCTATTTTAAGTAATAAAAAGCCATGTGGTGAGAATGTATTTTTGAGATTGCTTTGTTCCAACATAACATTTCTTTAAAATTTTAAGCTTTCTGTAAATCAATGCACTGTTAAACTATTATAAATGTACGTACATCTCTGAAAAGCAAAGACAGTTGACACCATGAAATTGATAAAACTTTTATTATGGTATGCCATAACAGATGAGGATAAAATGTGACAAATCTTGCAAAAAAAAAAAAAAGAGTAAAATTTGTCCAATAAATTAGACTGGGCATTTTCAAGTAATTTGAATTGTCCTCCATTGACTCTGCAGACCTAAGCCACTACCAGTGGACATTGTTCTGGGCAGGAGACTCAATATCAACTGTTGTGTATGTTTAATTGGGTAAGATGGGGTCTGGTCACCTTTTTTGGAACAAGTTATTACAAACCTTTTTTATACACCTTGTCTGTGTAGTATGAAAATTCAATCTCATAAAACCAAGTATTGGTGCTGCAACCCATTCAATCGCTCAGCAGAGTTTACAGGTGCTCAATCCACAGTTGCTCGGCTGTAAATGATACTCCATTAAGATGATCTGCACAACCGCTATTGCTCTTAAAATATTGAATTTATTTTGAAAGCCACAGTGTACAATTACAAATACAGCAAGTTACACATACTTGCTGTATTTGTAATCGTACACTATGGCTTTCAAAGTAAATGCAAGATTTTAAGAGCAATAGCGGTTGTGCAGATCATCTTAATGGACTATAGTATGAAAATTGTCAACACAGTGAAGTCATCCATTTTGGGACCTATACCTACCTTTTTTAGCCTTTCTGTTTTGAGCTTGTGTCTCAGGGAAGTTTCCAGTCTTTTCTGTCCTATATATTAGGTCTGCTTATTTCATTACATTGATGCAGTGGAATTTGAAATAGTGTCATAAATATATGATTCATGACTGTGTTTTAATCTTGGATCTGTGCAGCTATTTGATCACATTGTGGACTGCATCACAGAATTTCAGAAAGACACTGGCCTTCAAGGAAAGAAACTACCTTTAGGCTTCACATTTTCCTTTCCCTGTAAGCAGACCAGCCTTGATCAGGTAAGATGCTTTTTGGAGGTACTGTCCATCTACTAATATGCACCATATTTAGCACATTCAGAAGTAGAATGTCATGATGTACCTTAAGAATTAAGCAATTACCTCTATGCAGTTTTATTACAAAAATGTAATAAAATAAAACCTAAACATTGGTTTTGAGCTTTTCCTAAAGGTTTCTGACAACCTTTTTGGTTCATTTTTAAATGGTTTATCAAAACCTATTGTTTCTATTCTTTGGAGGGTTGTGAGGGCAATAAAATGTTCTGAACTAGCTAAAGCAGGCCAATGACGAGTCGAAAACAAACAAAATGTTTTGTTGTTTGAAAAACAAAATGGCACATACGATTGGGCCATCATTTGTTTAGTTTTTCTAAACAAAATCCAGCATTTTGGATCAGGCACTTTCGTTTGAGACCTGAACATTGAGTGTCACTGCTGGCACACTAATGATGCGAAAAGTGAACAGCCAAGAATTTTTGTTGAGTGCTTGACTCATCTATGGCCTGCTCAAGTTCATTTAGAGTTGCTTAATCAGTTTTGAGTGGGTGTGCCCTTCAGAAATGCACACCATAATAACCGCAACACTTTCCTGACCCACACATAGGGGACTGCCATTGTCAATCCCCCTCTGAATGTGCTGGTTGTCTGTAGTGCACTGACCAACTAGACTCAATAAGCATTGAGTCGCTGACCAGCAAGAAGCATGCATATCTGTAAAATTGAAGTCTGACATCCCTTATTTTCATATTTTGTTTTAGTTAAGTGAAACAAAGTATTGAAGCAAGAGGATAGGCATGGCAGCCAGAAAACTAATATTTGCAGAATAGAAAATGGAAACCTCTGTGTCTTGGTCTGGAAAAAAATCATTTAAAGCTTTTGTATGGTGTTTCTTTTCCAGGGTATCCTAATTTCATGGACAAAGGGTTTCAGTGCATCTGGATGTGTAGGGGAAGATGTTGTCAGGCTTCTTAGGGAGGCAGCCAGTCGTAAAAACGTATGTACCCATGTATAGTACTTTCAATTTGTCTTCTTTGTGTATGAAATTCCATTCTGTAGTTAATGGTGAACCCCCCCCCCTTCTTCTTCTTTTTTTTTTTTTTTTTTTGGGGCAGAACCATGATTTCCGTGTGGTAGCATTGGTGAATGATACAGTGGGAACAATGATGTCCTGTGGATATGATGATACAGCCTGTGAGATTGGACTGATTGTTGGTAAGATGTGCTGTATATAAATTATATTTTAGCATAAGCCATCAAATTGAGTGAGTTTTTGTTGTGCACATTTGGATTTATTTGGCTGAGGTTTCTTGTCTTTTACAGGAACAGGAACTAATGCTTGTTATATGGAGGAAATGAGGAATGTGGAAGTGTTGGAAGGTGTCGAGGGACGGATGTGTATCAATATGGAGTGGGGGGCATTTGGAGACAATGGGTGCCTTGATGATATTACTACTTCCTTTGACAATGATGTGGATAAGTTCTCAATAAATCCTGGAAGACAAAGGTATGTTAAAATGGTGGTAGTACCTCTTTAGAGCATTTCTAATATCACCTTAAGCCTGTTGTTTTAGGTTTACATCAGTTAGTCAAAATGAGAAGAAATAATGTCCTATGAGCCGCACATCACTGCAAGACCCTGTGCATAGGTGTATGACAGCCTCAGCCTGGGCTCTGCCACCGGAGCCTAATTGTGACTAAGCTTGGGGGTCAGAGCGAAACACATTGGACCTGGATGGAGCCTGGGCTGAGGCAGTTATATACCAATGCACATGGTCTTGCAGTAATGTGTGGCTGATAGGACTTTCTTTCTTCTCATTTTGACACTTGGAGCTGAGACGAGCTCTGTCCATGCCTATGCTCTTAGCTATTTGTCTTAGAAGTGGACTCATTGGAGTCTTGAGTGGCATCCACTAACTCTGTATTGGTTCGTATAGACTGTGTTATAGTATTTTTATACATTAATACAGGGATTAATAATCAAAAACATCTACCACAAATTTTTGGTCCTTTTTTTAAACCTAGAAATGTCGAGAAATTATTTGAGAAATTTCTTGAAAACGGGACACTCGAGCATTCCTTTTATCAACATAGGCACAAAAGAATAGTTCATTACTTACTAGCAGTCCTGGACAGGGATGAGTGGATTGATTCAGAAATGATGCAGATTTATTTTTTGTGGAAATTAATACTGACAAGTTCAGTCTGCAGAGAATCCTACAATTCATGAATTGCCTGCGTTTTTGAACTACTGATTTATCACTCTTCAGACAGATCTGCATGTTAATATTTAACCAAATTAAACATTTGCATTTCAAAAATATTCCTTTTCTTCAGGAAGAGATCATTGAAGTCTCAAAAAATAAAGAAATAACAAGAAAAAAAGGAAGCGGGGGGCTGTCCACATGTCAGCAAGGTTCTGTGCTCCTGTTTACTGGTTAACAATTTGCCTGTCCTTAAAACAGGTTTTATGTAGAAACAGATATACTTTGCTTGCCTAACTCTGATCTTCCAGCAAAGAGGTTGTTTGCTTGAAAACGTGAACTCCCTTACCCTAGATTCACACCTAAGCGGTTTCAGCAGCGTTTTGCAGAAGCGCAGTACTGTCCATTTAACATAATTTCCTATGGGACACGTTCACATCTCCGCGTTTTCACCCAGTCCATTTTTTGGAAAGGGTCAAGAACGTTTTTGAATGCAAAAAGTTGTGTTTTAGGTTCTATAGACTTCAATGGAAATGCCGCATAAAAGTTTGTAGTGTGTTTTTGCTGCGTTTTTTGCATTTTAAATCTGCCTAGCAACAAGAAAAATAAAAAGCAACAAAAATGCATCACAAATACAAGTGCAAAACGCAACGCAGAAACGGGTCAAAGACAAACTGCATAGGTGTGAACCTAGCCTTAAGGTGGGTAGTAGGGCACGTTGGTGGATGATGCTGTGGAAGTATGGCAGATGATGATGGATGGTGTGTAGGGAAACTGGTACTGAGCAGCACTTCTAAAGAGTGGAGACAAACTCTGTGCAGAAGAAGGTGAAACAGGAGGGCGCTTCGAGTGCAGTATTCCAGGTCAAGTTTAATAAAAAGCGGTCAATGTGGTAGTAAAAACAGGCTCTAGTGTAATCCATCAGTATCAGCGCTCTGTCCTGTATGCGATGGAGCCGCTGTGTCAGCCAGCAGCTGCAGGGGGAGCTTGAGGAGAGGTGTTTAAAGATGGCCGCCGCTCTGTTCGGACTGTTGGAATGCATGGTGTCTGTGGAACGGAAGTGACGTGAGCATGGAGCGGTGACACGTTTCGCAGCATGAGCAGAGCTCCTTCAGGACCGATGTTTAGGCTTAGGGAGAGCCAGTTAAGTTAAATAGGGTAAAAAGAAATGGGAAAAGGGGCGGTCAGTAGGAAGGTACACGCCTCCCAAAGATCAAGCTGGATGTAAATACAGAACGGACTGTTTGGTGTGAAACAATAGGGGACTGGGAAACCAAGAAATAAAAAAACAAAAAGAGAAATAAAATGGAGGCAAAAAAGCGATGGAGCCGCTGTGCCAGCCAGCAGCTGCAGGGGGAGCTTGAGGAGAGATGTTTAAAGATGGCCGCCACTCTGTTCAGACTGTTGGAACGCACGCTGTCTGCGGGCCGGAAGTGACATGAGCATGCAGTGGTGACTCATTTCGGAGCATGAGCAGAGCTCCTTCTTCAAGAACGATGTCCAGGCTTAGGGACAGCCAGTTAAAGGCGGGAAAAGGGGCAGTCAGTAGGAAGGATGTAAATACAGAGCGGACTGTTTGGTGTGAAACAATAGGAGACTGGGAAACCAAGAAATAAAAAAACAAGAAGAGAAATAAAATGGAGGCAAAAAACGGAACTGTTTGTAAGAACTGAGTGGGGGTGTATAGCATATTGAAGAATAGTTAAAAACGGGATTTGAACATTATCTAAGAAGATATATAAAAATAATAAAAAGGATAATAAAATTATAATTACAACTGAGAGATGGGTAAGAGGGAAAAGAAGGGGGGGGGGGGGGAAATTGAGTGTGCAGACGGGTATCTGCTGTGGTGTGACAATGATACACATAGGTAACCTGGACACATTAGAAAATAAAAATTATAGTCAAGAGGTTACAGCATAATCATGGCACATAAGTACAGTCTAAACAAAAGATGACTACATAAACGCATGCATGTAGCCGCAGGCAGAGAGGAAACAATATGTGTATGTGCATAGATGCATGCACACAAAAGCACGCACGTATATGCAAAAACAAGTGCACAACCCCATACAAACATGCATTCACTTGCATTAGCACACACAGGCATAATGCCCAGCACAAAACAAATTGTACGGTACTATAGGATGGTATGGGTTTCAAGGTCCTCATTCAGACCAAGAGATAGTACATCTAATGTGTAAATCCAGGTCTCCCTATGGCATAAGAGTTGGAATCTCAACTCTCAGGACATCAGTGGGCATGGCTTCAATTACCCAGACTCTTAGACCCTTAGTGGATTTAATATGTTGTTCTGAGAAGTGTCGGGGGACACTGTTCTGGTCAATGCCTTCTTCAAGACGGCGGCAGTGTCCACCAAACTGTACGAATGTTCTTCCTACATAATAAAGACCACAAGGACAAGCCAAACAATATAACACAAACTCAGAATAACGTGTAAAAGTCAGGGATCTTATGTTTTTTTACCTTTTTAATGTCTTTTTGGCCTTGGTGGACAAATGGGCAGGTTAAAAAGAGTGATTTATTGCATCGGTACATGCCTGTATGGTTAGCACTTCCGCCTGGCAGTACTAGGGTCGTGGGTTCGAATCCTAGCCACGGCACCACCTGCGTGGAGTTTGCATGTTCTCCCTGTGCCTGCGTGGGTTTCCTCCGGGTACTCCGGTTTCCTCCTACACAAAGACATGCTGGTAGGTTAATTGGATCCTGTCTGAATTGTCCCTAGTATGTGTATGTATGAATGTGAGTTAGGGACCTTAGATTGTACACCCCTTGAGGGTTAGGGGCTGATGTGAATGTACAATATATATGTAAAGCGCTGCGTAAATTGACGGCGCTATATAAGTACCTGAAATAAATACTGGATAGTTTTAAGTGGCTGGAGCTTTGCTGTGTGTGAGACAGATATTGATGACTTTATCTAAAAGACAGCAGTTTGGGTATTCCAGTTGATAGATTCCCCACAAGAATCTGGAAGATATATCTGTCCACTAAATAGCACCTTTTCTTTATCATTTAAAACCTGATTACGATGTTGTTAGAAGAAAATTTTAAATGTTTCAATCTTCAAAATTCCTCCCAAGGTGTGTGTGGGTTTTTTTTTTCTTTTTTAATGCCTTTCAGAGCCATAGCTTTCCATACCATTGCTTTATTGCAATGAATGTGACAGCGTGTCACCTCTTATTGTCTCCAGATATGAGAAGATGATCAGTGGAATGTACCTGGGAGAGATTGTACGCCAGGTCTTAATTTTACTTACAAAGGATGGAATTTTATTCCGTGGCAACATTTCAGAACAGTTGAATACTAGAGGCCTATTTCCTACAAAGTATTTATCTCAGATTGAAAGGTAAGAGATTTTTTTTTTACTGTATTTAGCTGCATTAAATTTAGATAGTCTTTCTGACTGTACTGATCTGAAAGAAAATGTTCATTGCTATTTCTGGGCAGTTATAGAAATGTAACAAGCCATTTGGGGGTTTTCGATAGGAAGGGAGGTCCCTGATGGGCATGAAATCATGCCACTGTGCATAGTAAAAGCTCAGACTATGAGCTGTTATGCTAATTAGAGGCTGTAAAGTGGGTGCATAATTTAAATAGTGGTTAACCTTGTAAGGGCTTCATTACTGTTGCTACCTTTTGTACCCGCTGTTCCTGTTTCACTTTTCATTCTATGAAATTTCTAAATCTGGCATGACCACTAAATATACTTTCTGTGATCTTGGTACTAAATTTGAAAGTGCCATTTTTGAGACTGTTGAATGAATCAGAGTTGTTAGCATTTTTTAAAATCAAACACATGAACATATTAACCAATGGTTTGGGACATTTGAAGGTCCCTTTTAATTAGACATGCTTGTTCAGAAGTTTTTTTGTTTTTTGTTTTTTTTTTAAGTTTGGTCCCCAAGGCCTAATCTGTAGAAACGATGGTGCTCATATGCCGTACCAATGATGGCCAACAAGCCTGACACAAGTGTACATAGTTTTAAATGAATGGCTCTATATTAGACTGTACACCAGTGGTTCTTAATGCACAGTTGGCCAAGAGGTGAAAAGAAAATTATTTGTGTAGCTTGACTCAGTTTTTTAACAAGATGAATAAACTTCTCCATGCTTTTTGAATTTGTGATAAAATTTGGACATGCGGTTACCTTTTGATTTTTAAGTGGGCTCTTCTGCGCTCTCATGGGTATAGTGAAGGCCCACCTCACCAAAAGCTGTCAGGTTATCCTTTTTCTAACAGATTTCCTTTGTGAGCATCTAGTAGTTCTTCTAACTCAGCTCTGTGAATAGACAAGAAAAAGCAGGACCTGGAGGAGGATGGGGCTGGAGCTTATGTGCCAAATACACAATATTGCATTGTATTTACAGAGATTATATACAAATTATACACCAGTTGTATCTGCTTCCAGTGACAGTCTGGGACTCCTGCAGGTGCGATCCATTCTAACAAAACTAGGTCTGAAGAGCACATGTGATGATACGGTTATAGTGAAGGAGGTGTGCACTGTAGTGTCAATGAGAGCAGCTCAACTGTGTGCTGCCGGAATTGCCGCTGTTGTTGAGAAGATGAGAGAAAATCGGGGCCTTGATCATCTGAAAATCACTGTAGGTGTGGATGGAACGTTGTATAAGCTGCACCCCCAGTAAGTGAACTTCTATGATTTGTGAAATGTGATATTATTGCTTTTGATTCTATGCTGTGTTTGTGAGGAATGTCATACAGGATAGGACAATGGGTGGTGGCAATATTTGAACGCTATGTATAGATTTGCTAGTAAAATTTTAAAATTTTTGCATCTTTTATATAACATAAATGGTATGTCCACGTTTAGCCTAGTTAAGGTAATCCACACAACCCTACATTTAAATTTGAGATGTGTGTTAGTGAGTAGGATAACTCATGAGTGTCCACTGTGGCTTGGAAACTGCAGTGGTAAGAGATTACTCAAAGCTCCAGGGTGTTCAACTCGTACACCCCCCCCCCCCAGCAACTATCATGAAACCAGACAAGGCAATCTCTGTACAGAGGCTGTATTCTAAGCACTGTACCAATGGATGGATAAAGATCCCATGCAATGGCTGTTCTAGGGTTGGGATCTAGGGTGCAGAAATGTCACCTCTGGTGACCCCAGTGATAAAATGAGTTTGGCATATTATTTCATTTTAGTATTGACATAACACTGAAATCTTAGTTGACTTGGTCTAAAATATCAAATTTTGTGAATTTCCTGATTCCTTGATTTTTTTTTTTTTTTTTTCCTGCTTTGCACACTCCCCTCCAATATGGCTATGTTATGACAATACCTTTTTTGCAGCTTTGCTGGTGTTCTTCAGAAGACAGTGAAAATTTTGGCCCCTCAGTGTGATGTTTCTTTCCACCTATCTGAAGATGGTTCTGGTAAAGGGGCAGGCCTAATTACTGCTGTTGCCTGCCGTGTTGCTGATGCTGAGCCACGGGCAGCTTAAACAAAAAAGGAAAGTAACAAAAATAAGACCCTTTAGGAAAAGAGGAATGGGAGGCTCTCAGTAGTGTTGTTTCATCCTAGGTTACTAATGCAGAGCCACAGACTGTTTATTTTTTTTTTTTAAAATTGCATTATATGAATATTTGTCTTGCAGAACTTTTTACTTCCAATGTTAAATAACTTTATAAATGTTCTATTTATATGGAATATTGTGTAAAAAAAATAAATATTTTTGAATAGAGCTGGTGTTTGTGGAATACATGCAAATGGTTATGTAGAGATGTGTCCGCTAAGCCCGGTCTTGTGTTTACTGTCTAGCAGGACCTCTTTCAAGATTCTGTGCTCAGGAGTTCTGTCTCACATTATATGTCAGACTGTTAACATACTGTTCTCTGAAGCTTACTTGAGTGTGATATAGAAAGCTTAGTCGGTTGATTAGCTGGCCGGCCAATATCTGAGTTTTTCATCAGGGGTTGAACCAAGCTTTAACAGAAGGGATGATCCCAGTTCTTCTGAAAAAGTTATTTGGCTAGAATATGTCTCTTGCTAGCAGGCAATGTTCACAGCCACTTGACTGGAACCCAGGCCTAGAAGTCTTGGCCCTCTGGCAGGCTGTGTGTGTGGAGTTGCAAGTGAATCTGAAGCCGCAGTCAGAAAACTGAAATGGAGTCTCACTCAAAGCTCACACTTCACAAAGGAAGTTGTGTTCTCCTGCAGTTGAACCGCCACCCAAAGACTTTCAGCAAGAAAACCTGTACGAGCCTGCAATTTCGATATTCCACTTTTGAATTCTCAAAGTTGTGCAGTAAGGTATTTCAAAAGATACCCAAGGACTCAACCTGCAATAATGGAAACCTTGAAATGAGCTAAAAACACTGCGTTCCTGACTGTGTCTAGCTTTGTGTCTACTTTGAGTCACCAACCAAAAATAGATTTTGCAGCAATTGTTTGAAATTCCTTATCTCGGTCAAGGCTAATGACTTGGGAAGCTTTGAAGCAAAGGTATATACAACTAACTGGAGAAAATATAGATGTTTTTATCCTATTTCACCTTTTTCTATCCTTTCTAAAGAAATTTTTAATGTAGGTCTGCTTTAGCTTAAAACAACTGTGACAAAACTGTTACAGCAATATGCAGGGTTTCATTGTAAATCATCACTTAAAGTGATTGTTCCCTGGCACCAATATTTTCTCAGTGAATTGTATGGCACGCACATACACATCGGGAAAGACAAGGTGAAATTGACACTCCTGCTATGTGTACTAATTCCAAGGAAGTATTGGATTTTCAATTGCTGCATTGATTTTCAGCTCAATGACTAACGTTATTGACATAGAAATCTTAACATGTTTTAACCTGTTTACCTTTCAGTTTGGTAAATTAGAAGATTATTTTTCCATGTATAGGATGGCATCACCTGGGCTTACACATCACTGGATAAGTCATACAGTTAAGTAACGAGCAATTTCAGAGGGAGAACAGCAATGACAACCTGCATATTCCTTTCATCCCTTTGCTCAGTACAGATCCCCCAGTGATTGACAATCCACTGAAAATCTAGGGCTACATAGGCAATTTTTAATCTGAGATTTAAAAAATCTTAGTGTTGTAGTGTTACTACCTATTGAGCAACTTTTCAAATGTTAGTCTTGTGAGATTAAAATAGTATTCAGTTCAAAGCAAATTTTTTTTTTTTTTTTTTTTTTTTATTGGAGTTTGCCAATCCTTAAATGTGGTGTCTGAATAAGGTTCCCTATTAGGCATTTTTTTTCTTCCTGTATTTATACCTGGTGATTTGGTCAGTAACACTCTTTCGCTGGCCACTTGTTGAATTTCAATCCCTGTGTGGTCCTGTTCCAACCCCCAACAAACTAAAAATCCCAGCCCACTTGCCAGAATGCAATAAACTGAATTGACCCTAACCGTTCACATTAAAAACAAGGAGTTTAGTTTGCACACATTTGCAAATATATTCGCAAGCTGCAGCGGCCATGTCCATGGCACCACAGTGTACTGCAGTCCTAACTCTATCATTTTGAGAGTCTCCTGAGTTGGAGCACATACAGTATATAATAATGGATAAATTAAGGGCAGGTATGCCTGGAGAGAGCCCACCCCTCCTTAAAGGTATAGGAATGCATGGGACCCTCAGCAATAGCACAATGGCAGCGAAGGTATCCAGTGCATCCCCTCACCAATTCACCAACAGTACAAACGAATGGCAACCACCTCAACCTATAATTGGCCTTTGCAGCAAGGAGCACATGGAAGGGCAATGCATGTAAAAAAAACAAACAACTAAAATTCCCAGCTCACTTGCCAGCCAGCTTGTAATAAACAGAATTGAACATGTCTAACAGTTCACATTAATCGACGCTTGCCAAATGGGATTTTTGGAAAAACTGTTTGAATAGCAGCTGCTATCAGAATGCAATGTCTCAAAGGGGAAAATACCTCCATCCTCATTTTTGGGCAGCATTCAGGAGTCTCTATTTTGGATGGAAGAGCCACGGAGACAACTTTTGGGTACCAGCATTGTCAATCTCGGGAGAGGGTAGTGTTCAACTAACAAACTTGGAGGGGCTTGACTAACAAATTGTAAAGCTAAACTCCAGCTAACACTTTATAAGCAGATGCAGCGACCGTTTTTTTCCATTTGGAATAAAAGTTTTTTTTACATAAATTAATAAGAGCTGGCCATTGTAAGCACCCTTGTCAAATGCTTTGTCTCAACCATCTAAGTTCCACTTTTACTGAAGAGCTTGGTTAGTTAAAGGAAATTGAAAGTAACAAAAATACTTGTTAGATCACCAGGTGAAAAAAGAAGAGGCTAAAAAGAAAACTGATGCAGCCACGTCATCTAAGAATTGTTAGCTGTAATATGTTGCACGGTTTTGTTTTTTTGTTTTCTTTGGGGGGGGGTACTATGTATTATGAGTATATTTGAATAGGATCTGTTAAAGAATCTCCTAAGAGAGGCTGTTGAGCAAATATCATACTCTTTTCGACTGAAGTACTGTATTGAAGGAGATTTAAGTATATGTAGACTGGATCACTAAAACCTCATATATTTTAATATTTCCAAGATCTTTAACTGCTTTTATATGCAGTGGCCAGGTGAGACGAGCACCATTCTGTGTGGACGTACCCATATGTACCTCAGTATGTGGCCACACAGCGGTGTGCTCCCAGGGTGCTTGTGTCCCTTTTGACACAGTGCATCTCCGTTTGGCAGATGGGCTCTGTGATTGGCCCATCTGATCACATGATGGCTGTGTCCAATCACAGCCATCATGTAATGTAAACACAGATTGGTGTTTACTTGATTTGGCTCTGCTTCCCTTCACACAGCCAGTGTGAGGAGAAAAAGAGCCCATCTGTGCCTGCCATCTGGAGATTAGTGAGTTTCACAGCATTTATACAGCCTAAGAGGCTGTTTGCGCGAAATATTCTCATACTCCTTTTGACTGAAGTATTGAAGGAGATTTAGCCAAGATCTTTAACCACTTTTATATGCAGTGGTGGGTGGGATAAGCGCCGTTCTGAGTGGACGTACTCTTATGTCCCTCAGAATGTAGATGTGTGCGCAGCCACGCGTTCTGGGGTTGCCCATGTCCCTTGGACACAGCACATCCCCAACTGGAAGAAGGGCTCTGTGATTGGCACATCTGATCACATGATGGCTGTGTCCAATCACAGCCATCATGTATTGTAAACACGGATCAATGTTTACTTGATCAGCTCTGCTTCCCCTTGCACAGAGCTAGTGAGAGGAGGAGAGTGAATCTGTGCCTGCCAGCTGGGTATCAGTGAGTTATACAGCATTTTTACTGCTTTTAACACACTGATCAGCCAGCCAACATCCCTAGTGTGCACCAACATCTGTCAGGGTGTCCCATCAACATCTGTAAGTGTGTACAAGTGTCCAATCAACATCTGTCCGTGTACCAGTGCACGACATATGTCCCATTTCAACATCTGTCAATGTCTAGTGGATCATCAACATCTGTCAGTGTCTGTAGTGGACTGTCAGTATTCTAGTGCATCAACATCTGCCATAGTGTCCCAGTGGATCATAAACATATTTTAGTGTCCTAGTGCACAGTCAGCATCTGTTATATCACCAGGGAACCATCAACATCTCTCACTATGTCCCAGTGCACCAACACCTATCATAATGGCAGTGTAGCAATAAACATCCAGACACCATACCTAAAAAAAAAAAAAAAAAAAAAAAAACACCTCCAAGGAGGAGTTCCACATACTGAGTATGATGGACAAGTTTAGCGGGAGAACTCTGTCTTACTGAGTATGAGCCAGTTGAAAGCAACAAGTCAGCAGTGGATTCTGAGGAGGAGAGTCCCAACAAATAGATTCAGGTGATCTGAGGAGGAGAAGGCAACCACCAGTAATGCTGTGAATCCTGTTGCAGGAGCTAGCACAAGCAGCTCAACACTCCCAGATGATAGACCAGGTACTAGTAGCTGGGTGTTCCATCCACAACAATGAGGTAGGGCTCATACTACCCTCCCAGACTTGCTTTTGAATCCCAAGTGGCTGCCCGCTAATTTGGCATAGCCTGCAATATCCCCTTTCACAGCTCAGCCAGGCTCTCGGATAGAAACTGAAAATGTTACCCCAATTTATTTTTTGATGATTTGCTGATTTACATTGTGGAGCAGTGTAATCTGTATGCCAACCAATACATTGCCAACAATCCCAATTCATCATATGCCTGTCCATTTGTGTGGAAAGCTGCCACCTTGGAGGAATTTAAAGTTTTTTCTTACGCGTACATTTAATATGGGACTGACAGAAAAGAAAACTGAAGTCCATGCCTGCTTGGTCCACTCAATCCATACATCAAATGCCAATCTATTCTTCTTGTATACCCAAAACACGCTATGAGATGATAATAAAGTTTTACACTTCAACGATAATACCCAGTGCCCTCCATGAGATTATCCTGATTACGACAAGCTGTACAAAATTCTGCCACTCCCAGCACGTTTCAAAAACATTTACTCCATCAAAAATATTTGTGTGGATGAGTCCCTCGTCCACTTCACCAGAAGGCTGGGCAATAAACAGTACATCCCCAGCAAACGGGTCAAAAATGGCATAAAGTTTTACAAGGTATGAAACCGGGCCATAGGATACACTTATAACTTCAAAATATATGAGGGAAAGGGCAGTCGGCTAGACCCCCTGGATGCCCTACCTATATGGGGACAAGTGGCAAAATTGATTGGCAAGTTATAGAACTGCTATTCGAGAAGGGTTACCATCTGTACATTAAACATTTTCTACACCAGTCTCCATCTATCTCTATATCAAGCAAACTGTGGCCTGTGGGACAGTGAGGTCCAACAGGGCTTCCCACAAAGATTGGCTGCACAAAACTCAAAGGGGGGAGGCAGCTAGTTTGTGAAATTAAGAGATACTAGACCTAAATCAGAGATAATAGAGATGTCTATATCCTTTCCTCAACTCACAGTGACACCCCAGTGGAACTTCAAAAAAAGACAAGGTACAGTCCAAAAACCCAGGTGCATACATGACTATAATCAGTTCATGAAGGGGTGGTGGATATGAACGACCAAATGTTACAGCCCTACATATCCACCAGGAGATCAGTCTATTGGTATAAAAAGGTATCCATCTACTTAGCTCAGTTAGCCCATTACAAATCTTATGTCATCTTTTGGAAATGCACACAAAGATCCCTAACCTACCTGAAATAAAAAGAGGACATTAGTACAGCCCTCCTCTATCTGAATGGCCATGCCCCTGAACAAATTTGCTCTGATTCAGTGACCAGACATCATGAAAGACATTTCCCCCGATATCCTTCCTCTTACCCAATCTCCAGGGCTGACTCCAATAAAAAGTGGTAGAATTTCCAATTGTCAATGCATTTTTTTTCACATAAAATCTGAAATGTTAAAATACCAGAGTATAGCATGTTTGCTATGTCTGTGTATGATATTATGTAATTAGGATACTAATCTTTTCTTGTTTACCTACTATTTTTTTAATATATTATATTAGCCTTAGTGTTCACTTATCCCAGTCCTTGTGAGGTGTTGCTTACTAGCCAGGTTTCCTTTTCTATGCAGTGCAAGAAAAATGAGGAGGCAAATGTGATTGGTTGTTATGAGCAGTCAAGGTGGTTGACATAGTCTGAACATATTCATCAGCAACTGTGCTCCATCTTAATAGATGAAAATGGAGAAACCTAATCCCAGAGAGAGTAAATATTTGTCTGCTATTGCAATCATGGTTCATTTTTACACAGTGACATCCCACATAGCAGCGAGAAAAACACAAAATCTGCAGCAATAACCAGTTATTCTATGCTTTCTTCTTGTAATAAAACCATACAGACATATTAGCAATATATATAATTTATTTACATTCAAGTCACCTAAAAGTACTATACACCTTCAGCGGAATGAACATAATATATACATAAGGCCAAGTGTAAATACTTGAATGCACTTTAATACAGAATGTAGAAAAAAAACACTGGTCATTACACATTTTATTTTCAAATGATTTTTTTTTTCTTCTTGGTCTGAAAATAATAATAAAAAAAAAACAAACACTTGTGCGCACACATACACAATCAGACACACTCATTCAGCCACTCCTGGAGCAGGGAGTGCTTCTGTTTTGCATATACAGCTGGTTTGAGGGGTGAGAGGGCCAATGGGCTAGATTTGTTTGTATCACTCCTTTTGTTCGGGTATAAACTGACCTGATGCTCCCTTCAATGTTCTTATGGCTATTAATTAGGGAGATGTCCATGTCTTTAATGGGGGGGGACAAACGTGAATATATTGCACCTTTTTCCACTTACCTGGGAATGGGTGTTGGTAACAAATGAACAACACAAACACTGGGTGTCACTGTCGCACCTTCACTGACAAGGTAGCAATACAAGACACTTGGTTTAGAAAGAGAAGTAAAGTCTAAGGTGATTGGTGGACAAATTTCGCTGGGAGAGGTTTTGTGGTTTCACTCTCCAGTGCATTACATAGCAGGATGTGTTGGTGTTCATGAGATGGTCCACAAAATGAAACAACTTTGAGTACAATGCCTCTTCTTTTTTTGTATCTGTGTGGAATGTGGAATTTTTATCGGTTAAGTCTTACCATACGATTCTTGTGTATTAAATGAGAACAGCATTACCATGACATGTTTAGCTGTGGATGAAAGTCGCATCTTGCTCCATCACTGAAGATCCTGCTCTGCATAAAGGAGCTAAAAGTCTTAAACGTTCACTGGCAGAGAAGGGCTAAAGCATAGAAAGGTGTGTTTTTAGCCTTCCATCCCCTCATATGCCAGAGAGAGGGCATTTTAAGAGTGACATCCACAGACCTGATATAGGGAGGTGAGTCCTTTGGCCAATCCTGGACACAGGACTTGCTGGAAATTAGCAGGTAACTGGAACTACTTCAGCACTCTGCTTCAGACATCATGTACATGAGAGAGTCTTGTTTGCCAATTTCTGCCACTGCAGTTGCTAGTCGTGCAAGGTTCCCATTGGGGAAGTTCTGAGCCTCCCATAAGTTTAAAAGGATGGCAGTAGGGCTTGACTTGGAGAGGAAGAAACCTAAATGACTGCAACAGAAAAGGAGAGATAAAACATTAAGTCACTTGAAGCATTATCTGACACAACCTTTCTTTCCTCAATATTACATCAACATTCAATCTACTGAACCTTCAAACCTAGAAAAAGCACTTGCTATGCAAGCTACTTTGGCGTATGACACTCATAAAAAACTTCCACATGTTTATGCTTACTATACTTTTTCCATAGCTATTTATGCGAGTTATGCTACATACACATGAATTATTAAAACAAACAAGTGTACAGCCAGGAAACTCTAATCCTATTAGAGAAGAATATGTGAATCCATATTCTGTATCAGATGACGTCCTAAGATTACGCTGTAAGAAATGATTGGTGCCCTTTTATTGTAATCACAAATTACAAGTGCAGCACAACTCTCTAAATTAATAATTGTTAGAAAACATAAATACTCCTATGAAAAACATATATATAAGTGACCCCAAACTTAAAGTCCATAAACAATCCCCTCAGTGACGTGTATCACTTCTGTGAATATCTTCCCCTTTGGTAATATTCAGTGTTCCTCCACCACACCAGGTGAAAACCCTGCTCACTTCAAGAAAAGAAAATATGCGCTCATCTGGGTGTTTTCAAGCTCCTCAGTCACAGTGGCATATCTTCTTATATCCTCTTGACTTCCACTGCCATCAGGCCAAAAATGATCTCATGCAACAGAAAGACCAAAACACAGTGCACTCTGTATAACACTTTATTGTATCCCCCACTGAAAGTGTTCTACAGAGAGCACTATATTGATCCTGGCTCCTCTCCCTTGACCAGTGCCCCAATAGCAAGCCACTGCTAATGGGGCACTGATGCATGCACACCTTGGCCCTGCCAGCCACTCTCTTCTTATTGGCTCACTGGCTGTGATTGACAGCAGTGGGAGCCAATGGCTCCCGCTGCTGTATATCAACCAATAAGACAGCCAAGGCTCCTGTGCAGATGAGTATTAGTGGGGGGCTGTGTGGGGTGCAGCACTCAGAAGTTTTTTTTTTACTTTCATGCATGGAATGCATGAAGGTAAAAAACCGTCAGCCTCTGCAACTAGTTTTTTTCAGCCCACTAAGATCATATTTTGAAACTTTGTGCAGGAAAACTGTTAGTATTGGTTGATATTTAAAGTGGAAAAGAACTATTAAAGTGTGTCTATATTTTTGTTGTAGTTTAGAATAAAGTGGGGAAGTTTCACTGCTGTATCAGGATCTGTTACAGAGATGTCCCTTTAACTTTCATTAATTTTGACACTGCTCGAAGTGCTGAACTTCTCACTCTAAAAATGACACTTCCAGCCTTAGTACATTACATACAGTGAAGCCTGTGTGGGCATCTTGTACTCCACCTCCTCTATTCACAAAACCTCTTTTTTTACACAGTTATAAAACAATACACTAAACATTCTGCCTCTCTAATTTCACATGTAGTATAGAGACAGGGTTACTAAGAGAGCACTGGCCTGTTCCTACCTTGCCACTCCTATTGCTGATTGAACTAACAAGGTGTTCCTTTATGTGTTGTTTTGGCCAGTAAGGGTGCTCTAATGTAGGAGCAGGTGAATGCCCACTCGGTTCTATTGCTGCTGAAATGTAGCCAGTGACAGGGTAGCTAATGTTACTTGGTCCTTACAAAACATAGAACTGATACATAAAAACTAGGAGAAAGAAATGGGGTTGTATAAAAAAAGCATTGGTTAATTATTCATTGTTATTACTAAAGTACCTTATACTGTAAATAAGCCAGAGAGTGGCAACTGTAAAAGCTAGCCAGATTTCAGCTGCCTACTCTCTACTGTGCTTTAAAAAATAACCAACCTCTGATTGGATGTTACAGTTCACACTTTATAATTTCATCAGATTAATATTTATAAGGCCAAAATAGCCTCCTTGATTTATTTATTATAGGTACTTATATAGTGCCATCAATTTACACAACGCTTTACATATACACTATATTGCCAAAAGTATTGGGACGCCTGCCTTTACACGCACATGAACTTTAATGGCATCCCAGTCTTACTCCATAGGGTTCAATACTGAGTTGGCCCATCCTTTGCAGCTATAACAGCTTCAACTCTTCTGGGAAGGCTGTCCACAAGGTTTAGGAGTGTGTCTATGGGAATGTTTGACCATTCTTCCAGAAACACATTTGTGAGGTCAGGCTCTGATGTCGGACAAGAAGGCCTGGCTCTCATTCTCCACTCTAATTCATGCCAAAAGTTTTCTATTGGGTTGAGGTCAGGATTCTGTGCAGGCCAGTCAAGTTCCTCCACACCAAACTCGCTCACCCATGTCTTTATTGGCCTTACTTTGTGCAGTGGTGCAAAGTCATGTTGGAACAGGAAGGGGCCATCCCCAAACTGTTTCCACAAAGTTGGGAGCATGAAATTGTCCAAAATGTCTTGCTGTGCTGACGCCTTAAGAGTTCCCTTCACTGGAACTAAGGGGCCAAGCCCAACCTCTGAAAAACAACCCTACACCATAAACCCCCCTCCACCAAACTTTACACGTGACAAAAAGCAGTCAGGCAAGTACTGTTCTCCTGGCAACTGCCAAACCCAGACACATCTATCTGATTGCAAGACAGAGAAGCGTTATTTTTCACTCCAGAGAACACGTCTCCACTGCTCTAGAGTCCAGTGACAGCGTGCTTTACACCACTGAGTCCGATGCTTTGTATTGCATTTGGTGATGTAAGGCTTGGATGCAGCTGTTCAGCCATGAAAACCCATTCTATGAAGCTCTCTATGCACTGTTGTGCTAATCTGAAGACCACATGAAGTTTGGAGGTCTTTAGCTGTTGACTCTGCAGACAGTTGGCGACTTCTGCGCACTGTGCGCTTCAACATGTGCTGACCCCCCCTGTCATTTTATGTGGCCTGCCGCTTCATGGCTGATTTGCTCTTGTTCCCAGTTGCTTCTACTTTGTTATAATGCCACTAATAGAGGGACCCATTCTTTCACAAATGTTTGTAGAAGCAGTCTGCATGCCTAGCTGCATGATTTTATATACCTGTGGAGGTGATTGGAACACCTGAATCCAATGATTTGGAGGGGTGTCCCAATACTTTTGACAATATAGTGTATATTGTACATTCACATCAGTCCCTGCCTTACAATCTAAGGTCCTTAACTCACATTTATACATACAAACAATAGGGCCAATTTAGACAGGAGCCAAGTAACCTACCAGCATGTCTTTGAAGTGTGGGAAGAAACTGAAGCACGTGGAGGAAATCCCACAGGCACAGGTAGACCATGCAAACTCCATGCAGGTAGTGCTATGATTGGGATTTGAAATGATGACTCTAGTGCTCCTAGACATCGTTTATTACCCTACATGAAAAGGCCAAATGTGCCCATACAATGAGCTGGAAACTATTCTAGCAGCATAGATTGCAGGTCCTAACTTGTTTGCAACCCCCTTCATCCTACTAAAGTGCCTGACACTTCTGTCTGGCCCTGGTGCCAAGTGCTCTAATGTTGAACTTGATCTTCCCTCTCCTAGTCTGGGATTACAGAAAGCATTCAAACATTTGAATCTGATTTATAGTTTGTGCAGTATGATAGTTCTTATTTAGCATGCTTTGATAAAAAGCCGCATATTCTGCAGAGAATAATCTTCGCCTTTTCAGCTTCTAAAGCTTTCAGCATAATCCTGAAACCAATGAATAGTGTAAAGACCATACATTTATTCATATTTATTACATTGTATATATTTGTGCAGAATTGAATTAAAGATGCACAGCAATGACCCCCGCTGTCAGGAATAAAATATGGCTGGACAAGGAATTGTTATACTCCAAGGAAAAGGTTTGATAGTTTATCCTCCAACTCAAAATACATTTCAATCATAAAAAATTTACTAAGGGATTATATTTCCTCAATCATAGCTTGATTTCTACTGCTTCTAAGACCATTGGGTGTAACAGAGTGAAACAAGTCAGCCAAATGAAGATGCAAACATTGATTTCTGGATTGAGGCATGTCTCAAATAGGCTTACATTCACATGAACGATCTTTCTTATGTTCTCTCTGGCTCCCATTCATCCGTTTATCTAGCACAGCATGACTTCAGGTTCACGTGAAGGCCGTGTACTGTATGTGACTATGGGTCCTATGTAGTGTTACAGATTAGGACCCTGCAAAATCATTGGAAGACAATAGAGTTTGGCAGCCTCAAACAGAACACTTCTAAGGTTTTTTTTCTTGTTTTTCAAATTGTCAGTGCTTGTGTTAGTAAAAAAAAAAAGTGTTGTAAGAATTTCTGTAAACTAAAGAAAAATTCTGTAAGTGGCCATGTACAAACTAGTTGGCAGGCATATTAGGTATTAGCCATTACGGCTGATGCAGTTTTATACATATGCTAACAGTACCCCTATTACTTTTACTGTCCCCCCATGATCCAGATGTTTGATGATGTAGACTACTACTGCTGAACCCTGGCTGTCACACTGATTCAATGACTTAAACTGGGTACATATGGGCCAAAAATTGCCTAAAAAAGGTCGGTTCAGAAGCAACTTTTGGCCTGTGGGTACAGCTGTATGTTCTACAGAAGTTGGACTTATGACTAGCCTCTATCGAATGGACATGCTGAAAAACCAGCATCTGATCAGCTGTGGCAGCCAAGCGCTGCCAGCAATGGTCAATGTATTCTGGCAGGGGGGTGGGGGGAGGACACTGTCCCCCTTTAAAAACACAAAGGCATGGGGATCAACGCACTAACGTCTTGTGTTAGTGTGGCGATCTCTCATTTTCTCTCTATTTTTTCAAAAGTCCTAAACAAGTCAAGAAATCTAATTCACTCTGACTTTTTTATTTGTATGCTTACTCTGGGTCAGTGACTTGCAAGACAGAGATAAACAGGTAACTAGTATTCTTAAGAGGAGACCATTAGTGGCAGCTTCATATTTATCTTAGAACAGGTTTTCTTTGCAAGAGATCTTTAATGAAAGAAATGTAGCCACCCTATCCCAAACAGGGGCTACTAGTCAAATGTAGTTCTGCTGGGTGGTAGGCAACCTAGCTATTTATAGTCTGCTTGTTCACATGGTTTTTCCCTAAACTCAGTGAAGCTGTGGTTTCTCTCTTCTGCCAGTAGGTGTCACTGGTACCTCTGGAAATAGTATGAGAAACTACAGTAAAACTGATTTATGAATAATTATACTTCCATAGCCAACCAGAATGAAGTTTATGGCCACTAGTGCATGCTAGGGGGAGGGAATATAAATATTTGGGGAGGGCCGAGTGATCTCTCTTTTCCACCTAGGCTCTGGTTTGCGGTTGGTGTGTGAGAAGCATCTGAATGATTAGACTTGAAGCCTGAGGCCTGAACATATGCTTGGAGCAGAGGTCTGTCTATCCAGTTAGTTCTGGTGCTTAAAGGATAAGTTCACCTTTTGCACAAAAATAATAAATGCACATTTTTTGCAGGCATAAAAATGTACATTTATTATTTTTGGCTGCAGGAGCTTGTAAAGCATTGCCATTCAGGTCTCCTGCAGATCTGTCAGTATATATGCTTGCCCGCATGAGATGTACGGGCAAGCAGATATACTGACAGGAAGATTCAATTAACTACCACAGCGCCCCACAGTGCCGTGGTAGTTCATTGAGAATTACAAGTCGAGAGCTGCAAAGACTGTTTTTAAATTCTGAGAGCTAGTACAGGGAACTTCTCCCCATACTGCTGTCACAGGGGAGCAGCGGGCGGTGGCTGCAGCATTGGGAACATGTTACATGTTGCACCCTAAAAATGGGTGGAACATGTAACATGTTCCCAAAGATGAACTTATCCTTTAAGGGTCTGTGATCTGGGAACCTGGCTGAGGGCAGAAGAGAAACAGGTGATGTCTAAGATAAAGTACCGGAGGTCACTCTGCCACATGAAGTCTTGGGTGAGGAGCTTGTGAAGAGCCTTGGAAAGCAGCAAGATGGGATCATCCAGACTACTGCTGCTGCCATTGGGAAATATTTGCTTACTAATGGAGACAGCTGCTGTTAAGAAGATACAGATTGCTGAAATCAGCTTGAAGGCTCTATTCTGTACTTGTGTCTCTTTTTCTTTAATGGAGTCAGCAGGCCATTAACAGGTGTTCTGAACCCCCTACCCCTCTCTCCCAGGAGTTTTGAGTGAGAGTCAATAAACTTCTTTTAGTTTGTACCTTAAAGTGACTGGGACCCATCTTTTCACATCCCAATATTGTTTAAGTAATCCACAACCTCAGGTAAAATGTCAGCCCACCTCTGTCTCTGGGGGTACCACCATGCTTCCAGGGGTCAAGGGGGTGCTACAGAAACATGGGGGCTACC
This sequence comes from Staurois parvus, assembly GCF_062004578.1. NCBI lineage: Eukaryota > Metazoa > Chordata > Amphibia > Anura > Ranidae > Staurois > Staurois parvus. The sequence continues at coordinate 46,430 of NW_028320544.1, forward strand.
ATTGCTGACCCCCTTATGAACTTGATGATTGTCTGACTGTCTTCAGTTTTAATACTTGAAATCACTGACCTAAAATATGCAGTAAGTCAAGTCAGAACTCTTCATCTGCAAGCATTTTCCAGCTCAGGGAGTTGGAAAATAGCAAAGCCAACTGAACAGCATACCAGTCAGGAAAGTAGCATTTTGAAAAGCATAAATTGCAGTCTACATATTTTCATAAATAGAAGCTAGCTTTAGAATGTATAAGCTCAAGTTGAGCCATGTGCTGTCAGATGCCTTAAAGAAACAAACTACCCCCCCCCCCCCCTTGTCTTATGCATATGACATATCTTGCCCACTCCTGCCAACCACTTCAATCTTATGCAAATACCACTCATACCCTATTTTCAATACTTTCACTCTACTAGGCACCTTCCCCTTAGGTGAAAAATGTGAAACATGGATGGGCTTCTGACACACTGAGCAATGCATTGTGCCAGGACAGGTGGAGTATACATGAGAGGTCCATGACTGGAAGTGCTGGGATTTTTATGAGAGCTGTAGAATGGATCAGTTGGCAGACAGGAGCGTTGGAGTTAATGAAAGGTATTGGAGGATGCCTTATACACAGCAGATGTTCTTTTTACAAATTGTCAAACAAGTTACAGCTGCATTGGACAATCTACTGAGTTTAGGCTGAAAGGTACAAAAATGAAAATGTCCTACAAGAAAAGTAACACATGGCCTGCTTTATGATGTATGATTACATCTAATTATGGATGTCCATCCCATCACTGTTTTATAAAACGTCATAAAGTTTTACTGATTTCAATGGATCTTTAATAAACCTTTATCACATTTTTGTATAGCCCTGTTTAGTGGGGGGTCTTTCTTAGTACTGGAGTTAAAAGGGGTTGCTTCTGTAGAGAGTTCAGCTTATATATATATATTTTTTTTTGGTAACCCAGAATGCAAGCATGCAAAAACACTTTTCTTTCTTTTTAAACAGACACTGTTACTTTGCTGATTCAAGGCTTTTTAATGAGCGTTTAACCCTTGCAAAGCGGGACATTGATAGCCTACTTAAGCAATGAGCACTGCATTGTGCCAGGACAGGTGGAGTATACATGAGAGCCCCATACCTGGAAGTGCTGGGATTTTTATGGAAGAATGGAGAATGGATCAATTAGTAGACTGAATTGGAGTAATGAAAGGTATTTGAAGTTGCCTTCTACACAGCAAGGGGTGGGGTAGTTTGGAGATGCTCTTTTTACATATTGCCACACATGTTACAGCTGAATTGGACAATCTATTGAGTTTAGGTTGAAAATATCCTACTAGAAAAGTATAAAATATGTGCTCTACTTTATGATATATAATTACATCTAATTAAAAATATCCACCCCATCACTGTTTTATAAAACCTAATAACGTTTTGCTGATTTCAATGGATCTTCAATAACCTCTTTTTGTATAGCCATGTCTAGTAGGGGGTCTTCCTTAGCACTCTAGTTAAAAGGGGTTCCTTCAGAGGGGAGTTCAGCTTATATTTTTCTTGGATAACCCAGAATGCAAGCATGAGAAAACACTTTTCTGCCTTTTTAAACAGACACTGTTACTTTGCCAATTCAAGGCTTAGAAAAACATTAGCGTTTAACCCTTGCAATGAGAGGCATCCCCATTGCAGGGGTAGTTTTCACATTTCTCAGCCTGAAATAAACATTTAATCAACACAAAATAAAAGTTTGGAGAAAAAGAAATTTGCAGATTTTTAAATACAGTAATTCTTTTTGTCAACGGCAAAAAAATCTGTAGAATTTTAGGTAATTTGTCAATGGGAATTAAAGTCTGAAGATTCTTAAATAATTCTTTTTGTCAACAGGAATAAAATTTGTAAATTTAAAAAAAGTTTTTGACAATAGAAATAAAAGTCTGTAGATTTTCTAAATGTAGCACTTTGAATATGCCCAGTTGAGCAAAGGGATGTGGCTATGGAAGAGTTTCAGCCAATAGATTCAGCTGACACATCATAGTTTTGCAATGTTCTCTAACCTGGAGCGCCAGCAGGGAACCATGCCCACCTGTTGATGTAATTTTGTAGATATACTAACTCTTTTTTTGTCTTCTGAAGAAGCAGATTTGAAGAATATGTAAAACCAACATTTCATATTCCTGATATGGGCTTCCTGTACCATGTACTTTTATGAAAAAAGATCCTGTTCTTTTTGTATTGCTTCCTTTGTGTGAAATACCTTGTGTTCCCGCCAGTCCCTCTGCTTTCATATTAAAAATGGACCACACTAAGAAGGAGAGAACAGCGTAAACAGTTTTCGAGTCTGATTTCCAACGATCAAACTTGTGCTGGCACCCATCCTCCCCTCCCACACAGTCATTCACTGGGAATTTCAGTGTGCTGCGGTTTCTCCACCCTCACCTCTCTATGTAGGTGAGAAAAGAGGGTATGTGATCACTTATAAAAAAAAAAAAAAAAGAAAGGGGGGAAAAGGTATTTATATATATATTTTTTGTATCTATGCACAAATGTTTTTCCTTTCATTTGTATTATAAACTGTATGGGCTGTTTTACAAGGTGAGGGTTTACATATACTTTAATATTCGGGAAACTCGTCGAGAAGTGATCTCATCCCTCTGCAAGTATCAGCTTAAAATTGAAGAATAATTGAATATTTGAGATTAAAAAGTAGATACAATTTATATAAGCTGAACATGAGGCTTTGAGACAGTGGGAGGTTATTGTACTCAGAGATACTTTTATATAATAAAAAAGAGGGTTTGTTTGTAATGGAATGTAATCTTGTTAAATAAAAGTGTTTTATTATTTTTTGTAAACAGGTATAAAAGTCTGTAGATATTTAAATGATTATATTTGCCAATATACTCTTGGATATTGGTAACCAAAAGTGCCATTTTTTAAATTGTATATTTGTAGTAAGCATGTAATCACATGTAAAACCCTGTGCTAATGTGCACTGAGAGGTGTGATTTCCAAATCTTGTGCTTTGTTAATTACAAAAGATGGACTATAAAAGACTTCAATACATTCTTCGAATAAAGAGGGCCAATTGTAAGCTACTGAGACAGACACAATAAAGACCTTTGAAGAATTGAAAACATTTTACACTGCTCCTGCATTTCAAACATCCTGATGCCATGCATCTCTTCTGGAAGTTGATGTTCTACATTAATTGTTGGTGTAGTTCTCTGTAATAAAATTCTTCCAAATTCTTGTTTTACAGAATTTTTTTTTCCTATACGAAACAGCTAGTTCTTCAGGAAACACTCACAATCAAACTAAATCTGATATGTGGTGACTCTTAATAGCTGGAACCAGTGATCTGGTTACCATTTAAACCATTCATAAAAACTTCTTGTCATAGCCAGAATCTGTGTGGCTGAATCCTGCCAATTCTGCTAGGCTGGACTTTGTTCTTTTCAATATTTGGTTTTGTTTTTACCTAACAGGAGAGAAGGGTTCTTAGGCAGATTTTTTCATATCTCCAAAGACTTGGGAACCCACTTACAACATCAGTCTGGTTTTCATTCTACCTAGTGCACCTCTTTAATGGATCAAAGTAGCATCAGATAAAATCCTTATACCATAGCCCACGTGTCAAACACAAGGCCCGCGGGCCAAAATGTGGTCCTCCAGGCCATTTCATGTGGCCCCTGCCCTGCAGCTCCTCCCCCAGCTTCTTCCCAGCAGCAGCACAAGGTAAGGGGGGGGGGTGCACTGTGATGTAAGGCAGGGTGGGGGACGTTTGTCTTCTGATGGTGGGGGACTCTAAACATCTGTTTACAATTATCATGAGAATAATACAATTCTATGCCAGCTGAACAAGAGGGTCACACACCGATGGTATCATCCACATGAAATTTTGATGGAGACTGCTCAGAACATGCTCACCATGCCAGAACCATGTTCTGTCTGAGCAGCCTCCAATAAAGTTTCTTATGGCTAATACCAGTGGTGTGCAACTCTCCTTTTCAGACTTCATGCAGAGAGCGGGACTGTCAGTCACTGCTCTTTACTCTGCCCCTCCCCCCCCGTCTGGAGCACTGGGCTGTAAAAGGGGAGGGAGCTGCTGGCTCAGGCTTACAGCAGGTCGCTGAGAGGCTGAGCCAGGTGCCGCTCCAGAGTGGATCCCAGCTCCAGGACCAGCTGAGTGATGTGAAAATGGGTAACAAGAGTGCAGAACAAACTGCACTCCTGTGATCCACAGAAGTACAGCCATAAGAGCTTTGGCTGTACTTCTCCTTTAACTTTACACTTTTAAGACTCCTATGTTATGTTCATGTGTAATTTTCATTTTTACATTATATTCTATAAATATGAAAGATGTGAAGGATGATGACAGATCACATCTGGCTACAAGCATTCAATAAAGCAATCGCTTTCTACGAATACATGATTTATCCGCGCTGTACTGACATTTTACAGTATGCCTTTAACTATTTAGGATGTTACCTGTTTTTACCTTTTTTTAAGCAGTATAATTTGCCATCCCTTAAAGCTTTGCAGCAATTATTTAAATTAAAATGATAATAAACCTAATAGCTTTTAATTTTTAAATCAGTTTTTGTTTTCCATATATGACTCATCATGATTAATAAAACAATGGTAAAACAAACATGGTAAAGCCTGTGCCTATGCATCACTATTTTTCTAGCATGGCCAATCAAACTGTCATGACTCAGGTACTAATCAAGATAATTGAACAAACCTCTAAACTGCACTCCTGTGATCCACAGAAGTACAGCCATAAGAGCTTTGGCTGTACTTCTCCTTTAACTTTACACTTTTAAGACTCCTATGTTATGTTCATGTGTAATTTTCATTTTTACATTATATTCTATAAATATGAAAGATGTGAAGGATGATGACAGATCACATCTGGCTACAAGCATTCAATAAAGCAATCGCTTTCTACGAATACATGATTTATCCGCGCTGTACTGACATTTTACAGTATGCCTTTAACTATTTAGGATGTTACCTGTTTTTACCTTTTTTTAAGCAGTATAATTTGCCATCCCTTAAAGCTTTGCAGCAATTATTTAAATTAAAATGATAATAAACCTAATAGCTTTTAATTTTTAAATCAGTTTTTGTTTTCCATATATGACTCATCATGATTAATAAAACAATGGCGCTCCAGTGGTTTAGAGGTTTGTTCAATTATCTTGATTAGTACCTGAGTCATGACAGTTTGATTGGCCATGCTAGAAAAATAGTGATGCATAGGCACAGGCTTTACCATGAGATGGAAGGACGGTGGAGAGGAACTGGACATTCTTTATGCAGTGTAGCACAGACAGATCAATATGCTCTCTGTCAGTTCTATGTAGTGTAAAGACATGATCAGATTTAGATATGCAACATACATTGGAGTTAATTTATAAAGACTAGAGACACAGATGCATACACAGAATGTATAAGTATATAAGCATACAAGAATGCATACACAGAATGTATAAGTATTGGCATCCAACCTTTTTTAAGCTTACGTTCAATGTTTATATGCCAGTGATGGTGAGCATTGCTAATAATAACAAACAGTATCACAAATATATCTGATAATAACTGAAATTGTTTAATTAAAATGTAACAAATTCAATATCATTCAGTTTGGAGCTAATGGAATTCATTCTAGCATGATTGGTGTTGGGAGTATCAAAGGTTTAGTGCTCTGAGAAGTGAGTGTGTGAACATACAGTATATGGTTGGCCTTAACAGGAGAAGCTTTCTGTTGGTTGAGTAAGGTCCAGGGGCGGACTGACAACTCATGGGGCCCCCAGGCAATAGGGGATCATGGGGCCCCTGTGTCCTTGCCCAAACTCAAAAAAGCCTATGAAAAAGGTACCAGGGGCATCTCATGGGGCCCCCTACTGACCCCGGGCCCTCGGGCAGTGCCCGAGTTTCCAAATGGTCAGTCCGCCCCTGGTAAGGTCCCTCTTCTGCAGGTTCATCTGGATATGTGGTCCTGATGCTGAGCAATGGTAGGTGTCACCCACAGATTGCAGAAAGCTTGTACAAGTGGGTAGCAAAACCAAGCAGTTGAGAGCCATGCGGTGCCAATAACAATTCCAAGGGTCCTTGGTGGTCAGATTCAAATTATGAGACTGCTCTACTTGGAGTATACTTGCATCATTCAGTTGAGAACCACACAAAGCCAATAACAATTTCAAGAGTCCTTCTTGGTCAGATTCAAATTATGAGACTGCTCTACTTGGAGTATACTTGCATCATTCAGTGAGATGTCCTCTGCTTAAGAGACTGCTAAGAATATTTGGAAATTGTATTCCTTTTGGCAGGTTTCTACCAGCTGCCAACTGGACTGAAAACTATTCAAAGTATTGTTTAGTAAAAACCTGTCAACACTTCAAGCTTGTCTCTTGAGTATTTGTCACCATCACTGTCACCTGTATAGAGATCACATACTGCTACCAATCTGAAATACATTTTAAGGCAGCAACAAATATTGTCACCTGCATAGAGATCAGATACTGCTATCAATCTGAAACACATTTTAAGGCAGCAACAGACATTGCAATTGGTAAACCAATGTCTGATTTCATTCTCTAGAATGCACCTAAAAATGTTTCTGGAATTGGTTGCTGTGATTAAGTCTTAGCTTTTGGCTCTGGGAACTCTGGATGCCTTCCATAGTACAAAAATGTTTGTGGGGTTTCCTGATTATTATCAGAACAGATGATGTCACAGAGTGCAGAATGATGTCACAAAACTGTCAGTGATGATCTTATTTTCATCCTAACCTATCAGGCTGTGGGCCTGAGCCAGAGGCTGAGGGGAAAGACTGGGACTGGAGCAGATAGAGTCATTTAACGAATAGTTGGGAGGCTGGAAAATCATGCTTTCTGTGGTATTCTGAAAAACTCCTGCAAGGGTAAAACTTTGCTACATTCTTCTTTGTTAATGGATAAAATTAGGAAGGGAACCTCAGGAATCGAAAAAATTATCCAAATGAAGCTGACCTGTCACAGTATTCCTGGGAAAATCAGAAGTTTTTTTTCCATCCTAATTCCTCGTACCCCCAGCAGCTGGCACTCTCCTCTTCTCTCTGATGCTCTGGGTTTTAAATGGGCCCTTCCTCCATATCTTTACTGATAATACAAGACAGCTGGTGGTCCTGCATTGTATCTGATGATGTCAGAGTGCCTGATACCAATGGGTGGGCGAAGAGAAGCAGCCTCAGAGGGACCTATCTCACTCGGAATAAAACGCCTGCTGGAACGAGGAATAAGGTATGTAAAACTGATTTTTATTTGGACAAAAAGGAGCATTTAACCCTTGCAGTGCAGGAGGAAGCACACTGCAAGAGTTGCTTTGGATTTTTATCAGAGTTCAGCTTTAAAATCATTCCGGTTAGGGTGTTTAGGTTGTTCTATGGTTTATAAGTATAACACAATCATAACCCACTGGCAACATTTACCTGCACAAGATAACAACCATGTTTCAAAGGCTCTGAAGTTCATTGAAATTAAGTACTTTTTACAAAGCCTTTGGTAATGTGCAGGAAATTCCATTTAACACACTTAGCACAATTAGGAATGGTATAATGGAACCACCATTGAGATATCTATAATTTGCGTATTAACGGCCCATTAGCTGCGTGACCTAGGTCATATTGTGTAGAGCCATCTGTATTGATTAAAAATGAAGGTCCTTGTTTTTCAGTACTTGGATGGAGCAAATGTTTCTGCTGAGAAAATCCAAGTAGTGGGCTTGATTCTCCCCAGCTGCAGAACATTCCACTGCTTCTTCTATAGAGAACACAACTAATCAATCTGAAAAATTGACCTTCCTAGAGTCCCTTGCAGTGCAATAACGTTTATACAAAGCAGAACTTTCTACTAGTCAGCCACCAAAAAACAAAGCTATTCCCTTGCAATGAACTTTGAAAGCAAAGTTTTGAAAAATTTCATAAGCTGTCAAGGAAACAAATGTGTTTGGAGGCATCTCTAATAACTGTGACATTTTCATTTACAGTTTTAGTGTTGAGGGTATGTAAAGGGGCATGGAAATGACTGGTTGCCATGGTTTTAGAGATGATGCTCCTATATGTTCGAGATGATAAGGGTTGATCTAAGTGAGAAGGAGATGCATTTTACAGCTAATAGAAAACATGCCATATAAAGAACTCTGGTCTACACAAAAACTTCTACAGTTTTTAATGACTGAGCTGTTTGGATCTCTAAATATAGGCAGTTAACAATTTTGTTTCTGAAGTTGTATTGGCATCAAATGTGTTAAAAAAAAAAGTAAAGTGAATCCATGCTTTGGGAGAGGACAAAACAATCAGTTTTAATTTAACCTTCCCCAGCACCAAATAGTTAACTTTCTTTTTCTTCTCTGACATGTTCACCAGCCAGGACCAAAGGGAAGCCCTGTGCAAGCCATGAGTTGTAGGAGATGAAGCGTAGAAATGTAACAGCAACAGAGTCGGCTCAACCCCAGGGCAGCCTAAGCAGGAGCCCAGAGCTTTATGGATGTCTAGGGAGCCCAACAACAACAACCTTCACACTCTGTATATTTATGTTGTTTCAGGCTGGTTGGGAAATTACAACCAGTGTTGGTTAAATTACAGTCATATTTCTAGCAATCTAAAATATATACACTTGTTTATCGACCTTACTGCATTGACATTTTTATCAATTCTACAAAGCTTTGTTGTAACTGTAGTAGTATACGAAAAACCTTTTTTGTGTCAGTCAATGAATATAGCAAAAGTAAAGTCCAAATAAATTAATCCTTCATGTCCAACTTCAATATTCCCATAAATCCAGATAAGGTGTGTACCTCAAAAATAAAATATCTCTTCAGGATCCCTTCAGAAGAAGTCCGGAAGTGATGAAACGTGTCAGGAGACGTGATGTCTGACGTAATTCCGCAAACCGGAAGTGGCGGAGCGGCCATTTTGACTGTTGGAAAAGGCAATACTAACGTTCCAGGAAGCTGCTCAGGCTGAGTCATGGGAATATATTGCTGATTTTTGGTATCCCCAGTGTAAGCACTACAATTAAATGTTTTATTATTCACTATATTTTGCTACATGGGCCTCTCTCTCTATTTGCATGAGGATGATGGAGTCTTAAGGGCTTTCCCTAAGGATTGGAACCCCATATACAGCATTCTGGAGTAGGAGTCTGAGAAGTGACTACAAAACCTGAGTGTTCTCTGTTATGGCTTGAAATTACTCTTATGAGGGTAATTGTATGCATTTTAGCCCTATAGAAGTGTTCACCATTTAATTTATTTTATTTTTTTTATTTATTGATTTATTTTCTATTTTTTTCTTGCATAGTTAGTATAGAGATCTCCTCAGTTTTTTTTCGTTGAGTCCGCTGAGTTGAAAAAAAAAAAAAACTTTAACAAGCTTTACACATATACTTTTTTTTTTGTTGCTGCACTGACACCAATTCTGTTTTTTTTCTTCACTGACACCACCAAGCCTGGGCTTTTTGCTGCACTGATGCCAAACCTGTTTTTTCTGAACACTAATTCTGGAAAAATGTATTTTTTTCTGTACTGAAACTAATTCGGGGGATTTTTATGCAGCACTAACACTAATCCTGGGATTGTTTTGCTGCACTGACACCAGTTCATTTAATATTGCAGACACTGACACAAATGCTGAGTGTTGTTTTGCAGCCATTGACAGCAATGTTGGGGGTTATTATTGCAACCACTGACACCAATGTTGGCAGTTATTATTGTCTTATTGTGAATGATAAATCATTGATCTTTACAAACAGTGGACTATGTTTAAAACTTATCCAAGTAACCTTGTTGTTCATTTGTTTCTATTATTCTAGTTTATAGCAAAACGGGCAAAACGGTTTACTTACTGAATATTCCTTATTGTGAAGAGCGTGAAGTAGACTTTTTTTTATATACAGTTGCAAGAAAAAGTATGTGAACCCCTTGGGATTACGTGGAGTTTTGCATGAATTGGGCATAAAATGTGCTCTGAACGTCATCTAAGTCACAACAATAGAAGAACACAGTCTGCTGAACGTAATACTACACAAACATTAGATGTTGTCATGGTTTAATTGCACATAACATGTAAACATTCACAGTGCAGGGAGGAAAAAGTATGTGAGCCTTTGGACTTAATAACTGGTTGACCCTCCTTTGGCAGCAATAACCTCAACCAAACGTTTCCTGTAGTTGCAGATCAGACCTGCACAACGATCTGGAGTCATTTTGGACCACTCCTCTTCACAAAACTGTTTCAGTGTAGCAATATTCTTGGGATGTCTGGTGTGAATCGCTCTCTTAAGGTCATGCCACAGCATTTCAATCGGGTTGAGGTCAAGACTCTGACTGGGCCACTCAAGAAGGCGTATTCTGTGCTGTTGCAGCCATTGTTTTGTTGAATTACTTGTATGCTTTGGGTCATTGTCCTGTTGCATCACCCATCCTCTGCGGAGCTTCAGTTGGCAGACAGATGGTGGTACGTTTTCCTGCAAAATGTCTTGATAAACTCTGGAATTCATTTTCCCATCAATGACAACTATCCGTCCAGGCCCTGAGGCAGCAAAGCAGCCCCAAACCATGATGCTCCCTCCACCATGTTTTACAGTGGGGATGAGGTTTTGATGTTGGTGTGCTGTGCCTTTTTTTCTCCACACATAGTGTTGTGTGTTCTTCCCAAACAACTCAATCTTGGTTTCATCTGTCAACAGTATATTTTGCCAGTAGTGCTGTGGAACATCCAGGTGCTCTTTTGCAAACTTCAAACGTGCTGCAATATTCTTTTTGGACAGCAATGGCTTCCTCCGTGGTGTCCTCCCATGTACTCCATTCTTGTTTAATGTTTTCCTTATTGTAGATGTGTCAACAAAAATGTTAGCATGTGCCAGAGATTTCTGTAGGTCTTTAGCTGACACTCTGGGATTCTTCTTTACCTCATGCAGCATTCTACGCTGTGCTCTTGCAGTCATTTTTACAGGACGACCACGCCTAGGGAGAGTAGCAACAGTGCTAAACTTTCTCCATTTGTAGACAGTCTGTCTTACCATGGACACATGAACATCAAAGCTTTTGGAGATACTTTTGTAACCCTTTCCAGCTTCATGCAAGTCAACAATTCTTGATCGTAGGTCTTTTGAGAGCTCTTTTCTGCGAGGCATGGTTCACATCAGACAGTGCTTCTTGAAACCAGTAAACCCAAAACAGGTGTGTGTTTTTTAAGAGCAGGATAGCTGTCAGCAACACATCGAATATCATCACACTGATTGGAGTCAAAGTTGGCTCACTCCTGGTTCCAATTAGCTCTGGGAGAAGTCATTAAGCTAGGGCCTCACATACTTTTTCCTCCCTGCACTGTGAATGTTTACATGTTATGTGCAATTAAACCATGGCAACATCTAATGTTTGTGTAGTATTATGTTCAGCAGACTGTGCTCTTCTATTGTTGTGACTTAGATGACGTTCAGAGCACATTTTATGCCAAATTCATGCAAAACTCCACGTAATCCCAAGGGGTTCACATACTTTTTCTTGCAACTGTATCTGACACTTTCAATTTCTTACAAACATTTTTCAGCAGACTAGGCTCAAAAACATAACTACTCTGGGTATACAACTTCATGTAAATAATCTTTGCATTGTGTTTTAATACTCTAAAAAAAGAGTCCTCTTTTTTTTAGAAGTCCTGATTGGACCTGAAGGTTGGCCGGAGTAAACGGACACAAACACCCGTCTGTCCATAGGGATGAATGAACCTTCTGATCAGGTTCGCCTGAAAAACTGACAGGTAGACCTGATCAGAACGCCTGTCTGAAAGTGGCCTAATATTATTAAAGTGTGTATTTGCTTAAACTGGTGTGTCAGAGGGGCTCAGGTTGTTTTTGGAGTCAAGGCACAGAACAGACAACCCAAATTACCAAGCAGCTCCTCTGGGGGTAGTGCTACACATATTACCTATATTACTAGTTTCACACAATGCATCATGTTCTGTGAATGGGCGGTGGGGATTCTGTCATTCAACTTTTCTCCTCTATTTACAGTATGTGATGCATTGTGTGAGAGTAGTAATATGAGTATCCTTGTCCTCTTCACAAAAACTGACACAAATTTGTATATGCACAGGGTTTATCACACCCCTGAATCCTGAATCTCTCTTAAGTGGATCATCTATATTAGCCACGAAACATGATGTAAATCTTTATCCTATACAAGAATTAAGGAATTAGAGAAAATTAAAGGAATTAAGATGAACCCCACAAATATTTTTGCAAAATTGGCCTTGCCAGTTGGACACTCTAGCCCTTAAAGCAGTATAATTGCTGTTTTTTTCCTGCTACCTGTCACGGAAATGATAACAGTATTGATATTTTAATATTACTGTAAATACAGTATACTAAGAAATCTTGTGTGGCATTTGTATATCTTTGTTCTATACATCTACAGTATACCCTACTCCCATTTGACAGCCACCAGCCAAAATTTAGTGTAGCTGCTTGCTCTAAATCCCTACCTCCCACTGACAACTCAGGTCTCCAATGACAATTGGGCACCAATCAGCTTTTTCTTTTAATGTGATCACTATAGGCTCAATTTGCAAAGTTAAGGTCCCATTCATACTTGTAAATAGGGCTGTTAGCGATTTGATGCAAAAGATCCAGCAGGGATTCCTGGCGATAAGCTGAGGGTTGAAAGCCCTATTGAAAGCAATTGGAAGCTGACTGCTCCAGCTATTGATATTGTCACAATACTGTACATACTGTATATTAGGAAATCTCATGTGGCATTCTGTGTGATTGTTGTTTTTGTAAAAACACAAAAATCCCAAAATACAATTGGATTAGAAAAAAACAAAAACAGAAAATATTTGCTGATTTGGCTTCAGTACTTCTGAGTCACAGATGTGGAGCAAGCTTGTAGGAAATAAAAGTTCGAATCCCTTATTTCTCTGCTTGTTCTGAGTCACAATATTGCATCCATAGTGCCATTGTGATAGCCACAAAAAGTATAATGTGCAGAAGGAAATGTCACCAGTGCATCCTTTTTTCTTAGTACTAGCTTAGTAAACATCATGGCAGAAACCTGGAGGCTGCTACTGGTAACTTCTCCAGCATAAAATCACAGTTACCTAGCTGTGACACTGACTGTCTTGCTTTAATACAAGAGTTACTGACCTGGGCCAGCAAAGACTTCTGACTTCACTAATCAGCATTCATCCTTTGGGTTGGTTACTTAAAGTGCTGAATCCAGAGGATCTGCATAACAGCCAGGCAACTAACATTGTAGAAGGAGGTAAGCAGCTCCTGTATTTTAACTCATAACACGTTTCCTTTACGAGCTAGTTAGGTCCACTTATACTGTCATTTGTAGTGCACTCCATTGCATGCAGACTGTTATGTGAATAATATCCTACCTTTCCAAATTTAGCTTCTGTGCTAACACCCTCCAGTCAGCTCCATGGGAAGTTGGCTCATCTAAACTGGTGATAATCTTCTGTCTCATTAAAAATGGGATCTTGAAGGCGCTGGGACCCACCAAAGCTGCTGCTTCCTTTCCTCCTTCATCTAGCAATATTTCCGGAGGGCGATTTTCCTGGACCAAAAGCATTGTAGGTTAGTGCTTCTATTTGACAAGGTGCATGAAGGTGAAACAACTTGAAGTCAAATGATGCTATTGAGCTGATATATTAGGGCAAAGAGTAATGTCCTAGGACACATATCTACCTATCTAAATTCATCTTTCATGGATCTGCCTTTAGCAAAGCAAAATGTAACTATGGTTACTCATCTTTGACTATCATTACTGCTTTAAGACCTAAATACATTTTGGCTGGATGCTTTGGGTTACTGAACTTTAAACATCATTACTACTTTAATGGCTTAGTTCACCTTTACCAACAAATTGTCTATGCAGATAAGGGGCGCCTCTACATAGAAACAAACTGTGCAACTTTGACTAAGGTTACTGGCCCAAAGGCAGGACTATTGTCGACAACTAACCAGACTCTGACCTTTTGTGTTCCCAGTGCATTATGGGAGGATGAGAAATCTGGAGAGTGCATGTAATCAGCACAGGGCCAATCAACACTGTCCAGACAGAGGTCAGGGGTTCTGCATCCTGCTACAGCAGAATGAAAACTCCTCCTACAAACTTTAACATGTGCTCTACTGGACACTGATAGAATTAACAAGACTGCTCTAACTGCTGATAAGAAAAGTAATGTTGCTCCGGCCATCTCTTAGATATCTGTGCCCTCGAAGCTCTTCTCTGCAGCCTAGTGGATGCCTACAAATCCAGGGAGCATTACCAGGCACCTTAAAGGGGAACCCTGAAGGACGAGGATCTCCTGTAAATATTCCTTAAAAGGATCCTGTCTGATGACCCACCACCCTTTAGAGGGAAGACATCATAGTTCCCGAGCCCTCTCCGTGCTGATGACATCTGGAATAATTATACAAGGTGCATTTAATATGCGCGTCTGGTGAGTGCGCATTACTTTCACCATTATTGCACTTATACCGGATCCAGAGTTACCAGAGCACAAGAGTCACTTTTACTTATTTTATCTTATTTTTATTGGGACTATTTATATTAGAGATGAGCGAAGAAATGAAAAATTCGATTCGACTGATTCGGCGAATTCGTGGACAATATTCGATTCGAGTCGAATAAATTCGCTGTGAATTTAACTTAAAAAAGGGTGTTTCTAGGCTTCAGAGAGACTTAATATTAGTGCAGAACACTGTACCTTTAATTTAAATGCCCTTGGAGTCTGCTGGGGAAGAGAAATAATACTGTCAGTCAGTATGACATGCAGATGAGTGCCGTCGATCTTAGAATCACCGCACACTTCACTCATTTGGGCAGTCACGGGGCCAAAACCAGAGTGTGGAGCCACAGTGTGGCGGTGGAGGCAGCAGCAATGGGAGGCCATACAGCACCCTATGACAAAAATGGAAACCACCAGCAGTGTGAGGAGACCTGAAAGTGGCACATGGCAGAGTGTGGCGATAGAGACAGCAGCAATGGGAGGCCGTACAGGGACCCATGACACACTCTGGACCTGGCAGCAGCATGAGGAGGCGGTACAGGGGCCCATGACAGATTACGGGCCTGGCAGCAGCATGAGGAGTCGGTACAGGGGCCCATGGCAGATTACGGGCCTGGCAGCAGCAATGGGAGGCCGTACAGGGACCCATGACACACTCTGGACCTGGCAGCAGCATGGGGAGGCGGTACAGGGGCCCATGACAGATTACGGGCCTGGCAGCAGCATGAGGAGTCGGTACGGGGGCCCATGACACACTCTGGACCTGGCAGCAGCATGAGGAGGCGGTACAGGGGCGCATGACAGATTACGAGCCTGGCAGCAGCAACTTGGACAGGAGGACGTTCAGCTTCTGCACCGTCGGGTGCGTGCTCGCAAACTGTTGTCTCTTGGAAACGGATTCCAAGAAAGACTGCTGACGGAATCCGTGAAGAGGAGTAGCAGGAGAAGGAGCATCTGAACGAGCGGAATATGCCAACAAGCGACAACAGTGGCCCATGACAGATTACGGGCCTGGCAGCAGCATGAGGAGTCGGTACGGGGGCCCATGGCAGATTACGGGCCTGGCAGCAGCTATGGGAGGCCCGTAATCTGCCAGCACCCTATGACAAAAAATGGAACCCACCAGCAGTGTGAGGAGACCTGAAAGTGGCACATGGCAGAGTGTGGCGATGGAGACAGCAGCAATGGGAGGCCGTACAGGGACCCATGAGAGACTCTGGACCTGGCAGCAGCATGAGGAGGCGGTATAGGGGCCCATGGCAGATTAGGGGCCTGGCAGCAGCTATGGGAGGCCCGTAATCTGCCAGCACCCTATGACAAAAAATGGAACACACCAGCAGTGTGAGGAGACCTGAAAGTGGCACATGGCAGAGTGTGGCGATGGAGGCAGCAGCAATGGGAGGCCGTACAGGGACCCATGAGAGACTCTGGACTTGGCAGCAGCATGAGGAGGCGGTATAGGGGCCCATGGCAGATTAGGGGCCTGGCAGCAGCTATGGGAGGCCCGTAATCTGCCAGCACCCTATGACAAAAAATGGAACACACCAGCAGTGTGAGGAGACCTGAAAGTGGCACATGTTTGGGGCATGATTCATGGCGGATTTAGTCAGTTGTGTCAGGAACTGGTGGTTTGAAATCCAGACTAATCCACGCCTGATTCATTTTCACAAACGTGAGTCTCTCCACACTTTGGGTGGACAGTCGTGTCCTCCGCGGAGTTGCAATACCTCCTGCCGCACTAAACACGCGCTCCGATGCCACGCTACTGGCCGGGCATGACAGCCTTTCAAGGGCAAATTCAGCTAGTTGGGGCCAAAGGTCAAGTTTCGTTGCCCAGTAGTCAAGGGGATTGTCTACCTCGGTTGGCAGGGTGCTGTCCAAGTAGGCCTAAGCCTGTTGTTTGAGGTCCTGCTCCAGGTCCACCTGATGCTGCTGCTGCTGCTGCGGCTGGTTAGTAGTTTCCTCACTGCGCTGGTGAAGAAAGCTACTCATCATCGACTGCAGACTGAGGCAGCCGCTGCTGGTGGAGCTGCCACTGCTCCTACCACCCCACCCCTCCCCTGCTGCCATGGCAGCGGAACACGAGCGCACAGGGCCCACAGTGTCTGAGGATGGACGTTGGCGCAGACAGGCAGAGACCAGCTGACTACATAGGTGTTTTTTATAGTACGTTATTTTGGCCTCCCTCTCAGCAGGTGTGAAAAAGGCCACCATTTTTGAACGGTAGCGAGGGTCCAACAAGGTGGACAGCCAAAAGTCATCCCTCTGTCTGATGGTTATTATTCGGCTGTCGCTACGCAAGCAACCGAGCATGCTATGGGCCATTTGTGCCAAGGAATGCGAGGGACTCCCTGCCTCCATCTCCACAGCATACTGCCACGGTGCGTCTAGGTCCTCTGTCTCCTCTTCCTCCTCCTCTACCAGATGCTCCTGCTCCTCCACTCCTGTCCGCTGAGTGGAAAAACCACCCATTTCACTCAATAATTCCTGAGCACCAATGTCCTCCTCTACCTCCTCCTCTTCTTCCAGTCCTGCCCCCACAGGGGCCATGTGGCGTTGAGATCTGTGCGCCACGTCTACCGCACCCTGACCAGCCATTGTTAACAGCATTTGTTCCAGGACGTGCAACAGAGGAATGACGTCGTTCATCCCATAGTCCTGCCGACTCACGAATAGCGTGGCCTCCTCAAAGGGCCTGAGCAAGCGCAGGTGTCACGCATGAGCTGCCAATGGCTGACATCTAAGTTACACAGGGAGTACCTTTATCTGCTTTTAACATCAGGAAATCTGTGATGGCCTTTTGCTGTTCGTAAAGGCGGTCTAACATATGTAGGGTTGAATTCCACCTTGTTGCAACGTCACAGCATGAGGAGTCGGTATAGGGGCCCATGGCAGATTAGGGGCCTGGCAGCAGTTATGGGAGGCCCATAATCTGCCAGCACCCTATGACAAAAAATGGAACACACCAGCAGTGTGAGGAGACCTGAAAGTGGCACATGGCAGAGTGTGGCGATGGAGACAGCAGCAATGGGAGGCCGTACAGGGACCCATGAGAGACTCTGGACCTGGCAGCAGCATGAGGAGGCGGTATATAGGGGCCTACGGCAGATTAGGGGCCTGGCAGCAGCTATAGGAGGCCCGTAATCTGCCAGCACCCTATGTCAAAAAATTTAACACACCAGCAGTGTGAAGAGACCTGAAAGTGGCACATGGCAGCAGAGTGTGGCGATGGAGACAGCAGCAATGGGAGGCCGTACAGGGACCCATGAGAGACTCTAGACTTGGCAGCAGCATGAGGAGGCGGTATATAGGGGCCCATGGCAGATTAGGGGCCTGGCAGCAGCTATGTGAGGCCCGTAATCTGCCTGCACCCTATGTCAAAAAATTAAACACACCAGCAGTGTGAAGAGACCTGAAAGTGGCACATGGCATGAGAGACTCTGGACCTGGCAGCAGCAGGAGGAGGCGGTATAGGGGCCCATGGCTGATTAGGGGCCTGGCAGCAGCTATGTGAGGCCCGTTATCTTGCAGCACCCTATGTCAAAAAATTTAACACACCAGCAGTGTGAAGAGACCTGAAAGTGGCACATGGCAGCAGAGTGTGGCGATGGAGACAGCAGCAATGGGAGGCCGTACAGGGACCATGACAGACTCTGGACTTGGCAGCAGCATGAGGAGGCGGTATATAGGGGCCCATGGCAGATTAGGGGCCTGGCAGCAGCTATGTGAGGCCCGTTATCTTGCAGCACCCTATGTCAAAAAATTTAACACACCAGCAGTGTGAAGAGACCTGAAAGTGGCACATGGCAGCAGAGTGTGGCGATGGAGACAGCAGCAATGGGAGGCCGTACAGGGACCCATGAGAGACTCTGGACCTGGCAGCAGCAGGAGGAGGTGGTATATAGGGGCCCATGGCAGATTAGGGGCCTGGCAGCAGCTATGTGAGGCCCGTAATCTGCCTGCACCCTATGTCAAAAAATTTAACACACCAGCAGTGTGAAGAGACCTGAAAGTGGCACATGGCAGCAGAGTGTGGCGATGGAGACAGCAGCAATGGGAGGCCGTACAGGGACCATGACAGACTCTGGACTTGGCAGCAGCATGAGGAGGCGGTATATAGGGGCCCATGGCAGATTAGGGGCCTGGCAGCAGCTATGTGAGGCCCGTAATCTGCCTGCACCCTATGTCAAAAAATTTAACACACCAGCAGTGTGAAGAGACCTGAAAGTGGCACATGGCAGCAGAGTGTGGCGATGGAGACAGCAGCAATGGGAGGCCGTACAGGGACCATGACAGACTCTGGACTTGGCAGCAGCATGAGGAGGCGGTATATAGGGGCCCATGGCAGATTAGGGGCCTGGCAGCAGCTATGTGAGGCCCGTTATCTTGCAGCACCCTATGTCAAAAAATTTAACACACCAGCAGTGTGAAGAGACCTGAAAGTGGCACATGGCAGCAGAGTGTGGCGATGGAGACAGCAGCAATGGGAGGCCGTACAGGGACCCATGACAGACTCTAGACTTGGCAGCAGCATGAGGAGGCGGTATATAGGGGCCCATGGCAGATTAGGGGCCTGGCAGCAGCTATGTGAGGCCCGTAATCTGCCTGCACCCTATGTAAAAAAATTTAACACACCAGCAGTGTGAAGAGACCTGAAAGTGGCACATGGCAGCAGAGTGTGGCGATGGAGACAGCAGCAATGGGAGGCCGTACAGGGACCATGACAGACTCTGGACTTGGCAGCAGCATGAGGAGGCGGTATATAGGGGCCCATGGCAGATTAGGGGCCTGGCAGCAGCTATGTGAGGCCCGTTATCTTGCAGCACCCTATGTCAAAAAATTTAACACACCAGCAGTGTGAAGAGACCTGAAAGTGGCACATGGCAGCAGAGTGTGGCGATGGAGACAGCAGCAATGGGAGGCCGTACAGGGACCCATGAGAGACTCTGGACCTGGCAGCAGCAGGAGGAGGCGGTATATAGGGGCCCATGGCAGATTAGGGGCCTGGCAGCAGCTATGTGAGGCCCGTAATCTGCCTGCACCCTATGTCAAAAAATTTAACACACCAGCAGTGTGAAGAGACCTGAAAGTGGCACATGGCAGCAGAGTGTGGCGATGGAGACAGCAGCAATGGGAGGCCGTACAGGGACCATGACAGACTCTGGACTTGGCAGCAGCATGAGGAGGCGGTATATAGGGGCCCATGGCAGATTAGGGGCCTGGCAGCAGCTATGTGAGGCCCGTTATCTTGCAGCACCCTATGTCAAAAAATTTAACACACCAGCAGTGTGAAGAGACCTGAAAGT
The DNA here is from genome assembly GCF_062004578.1 of Staurois parvus. NCBI lineage: Eukaryota > Metazoa > Chordata > Amphibia > Anura > Ranidae > Staurois > Staurois parvus. The sequence continues at coordinate 66,279 of NW_028320544.1, forward strand.
GGCACATGGCAGCAGAGTGTGGCGATGGAGACAGCAGCAATGGGAGGCCGTACAGGGACCCATGAGAGACTCTGGACCTGGCAGCAGCAGGAGGAGGTGGTATATAGGGGCCCATGGCAGATTAGGGGCCTGGCAGCAGCTATGTGAGGCCCGTAATCTGCCTGCACCCTATGTCAAAAAATTTAACACACCAGCAGTGTGAAGAGACCTGAAAGTGGCACATGGCAGCAGAGTGTGGCGATGGAGACAGCAGCAATGGGAGGCCGTACAGGGACCCATGAGAGACTCTGGACCTGGCAGCAGCAGGAGGAGGCGGTATATAGGGGCCCATGGCAGATTAGGGGCCTGGCAGCAGCTATGTGAGGCCCGTAATCTGCCTGCACCCTATGTCAAAAAATTTAACACACCAGCAGTGTGAAGAGACCTGAAAGTGGCACATGGCAGCAGAGTGTGGCGATGGAGACAGCAGCAATGGGAGGCCGTACAGGGACCATGACAGACTCTGGACTTGGCAGCAGCATGAGGAGGCGGTATATAGGGGCCCATGGCAGATTAGGGGCCTGGCAGCAGCTATGTGAGGCCCGTTATCTTGCAGCACCCTATGTCAAAAAATTTAACACACCAGCAGTGTGAAGAGACCTGAAAGTGGCACATGGCAGCAGAGTGTGGCGATGGAGACAGCAGCAATGGGAGGCCGTACAGGGACCCATGAGAGACTCTGGACCTGGCAGCAGCAGGAGGAGGTGGTATATAGGGGCCCATGGCAGATTAGGGGCCTGGCAGCAGCTATGTGAGGCCCGTAATCTGCCTGCACCCTATGTCAAAAAATTTAACACACCAGCAGTGTGAAGAGACCTGAAAGTGGCACATGGCAGCAGAGTGTGGCGATGGAGACAGCAGCAATGGGAGGCCGTACAGGGACCCATGAGAGACTCTGGACCTGGCAGCAGCAGGAGGAGGCGGTATATAGGGGCCCATGGCAGATTAGGGGCCTGGCAGCAGCTATGTGAGGCCCGTAATCTGCCTGCACCCTATGTCAAAAAATTTAACACACCAGCAGTGTGAAGAGACCTGAAAGTGGCACATGGCAGCAGAGTGTGGCGATGGAGACAGCAGCAATGGGAGGCCGTACAGGGACCCATGACAGACTCTAGACTTGGCAGCAGCATGAGGAGGCGGTATATAGGGGCCCATGGCAGATTAGGGGCCTGGCAGCAGCTATGTGAGGCCCGTAATCTGCCTGCACCCTATGTCAAAAAATTTAACACACCAGCAGTGTGAAGAGACCTGAAAGTGGCACATGGCAGCAGAGTGTGGCGATGGAGACAGCAGCAATGGGAGGCCGTACAGGGACCATGACAGACTCTGGACTTGGCAGCAGCATGAGGAGGCGGTATATAGGGGCCCATGGCAGATTAGGGGCCTGGCAGCAGCTATGTGAGGCCCGTTATCTTGCAGCACCCTATGTCAAAAAATTTAACACACCAGCAGTGTGAAGAGACCTGAAAGTGGCACATGGCATGAGAGACTCTGGACCTGGCAGCAGCAGGAGGAGGCGGTATAGGGGCCCATGGCTGATTAGGGGACTGGCAGCAGCTATGTGAGGCCCGTTATCTTGCAGCACCCTATGTCAAAAAATTTAACACACCAGCAGTGTGAAGAGACCTGAAAGTGGCACATGGCAGCAGAGTGTGGCGATGGAGACAGCAGCAATGGGAGGCCGTACAGGGACCATGACAGACTCTGGACTTGGCAGCAGCATGAGGAGGCGGTATATAGGGGCCCATGGCAGATTAGGGGCCTGGCAGCAGCTATGTGAGGCCCGTTATCTTGCAGCACCCTATGTCAAAAAATTTAACACACCAGCAGTGTGAAGAGACCTGAAAGTGGCACATGGCAGCAGAGTGTGGCGATGGAGACAGCAGCAATGGGAGGCCGTACAGGGACCCATGAGAGACTCTGGACCTGGCAGCAGCAGGAGGAGGCGGTATATAGGGGCCCATGGCAGATTAGGGGCCTGGCAGCAGCTATGTGAGGCCCGTAATCTGCCTGCACCCTATGTCAAAAAATTTAACACACCAGCAGTGTGAAGAGACCTGAAAGTGGCACATGGCAGCAGAGTGTGGCGATGGAGACAGCAGCAATGGGAGGCCGTACAGGGACCATGACAGACTCTGGACTTGGCAGCAGCATGAGGAGGCGGTATATAGGGGCCCATGGCAGATTAGGGGCCTGGCAGCAGCTATGTGAGGCCCGTTATCTTGCAGCACCCTATGTCAAAAAATTTAACACACCAGCAGTGTGAAGAGACCTGAAAGTGGCACATGGCAGCAGAGTGTGGCGATGGAGACAGCAGCAATGGGAGGCCGTACAGGGACCCATGAGAGACTCTGGACCTGGCAGCAGCAGGAGGAGGCGGTATATAGGGGCCCATGGCAGATTAGGGGCCTGGCAGCAGCTATGTGAGGCCCGTAATCTGCCTGCACCCTATGTCAAAAAATTTAACACACCAGCAGTGTGAAGAGACCTGAAAGTGGCACATGGCAGCAGAGTGTGGCGATGGAGACAGCAGCAATGGGAGGCCGTACAGGGACCATGACAGACTCTGGACTTGGCAGCAGCATGAGGAGGCGGTATATAGGGGCCCATGGCAGATTAGGGGCCTGGCAGCAGCTATGTGAGGCCCGTTATCTTGCAGCACCCTATGTCAAAAAATTTAACACACCAGCAGTGTGAAGAGACCTGAAAGTGGCACATGGCAGCAGAGTGTGGCGATGGAGACAGCAGCAATGGGAGGCCGTACAGGGACCCATGAGAGACTCTGGACCTGGCAGCAGCAGGAGGAGGTGGTATATAGGGGCCCATGGCAGATTAGGGGCCTGGCAGCAGCTATGTGAGGCCCGTAATCTGCCTGCACCCTATGTCAAAAAATTTAACACACCAGCAGTGTGAAGAGACCTGAAAGTGGCACATGGCAGCAGAGTGTGGCGATGGAGACAGCAGCAATGGGAGGCCGTACAGGGACCCATGAGAGACTCTGGACCTGGCAGCAGCAGGAGGAGGCGGTATATAGGGGCCCATGGCAGATTAGGGGCCTGGCAGCAGCTATGTGAGGCCCGTAATCTGCCTGCACCCTATGTCAAAAAATTTAACACACCAGCAGTGTGAAGAGACCTGAAAGTGGCACATGGCAGCAGAGTGTGGCGATGGAGACAGCAGCAATGGGAGGCCGTACAGGGACCCATGACAGACTCTAGACTTGGCAGCAGCATGAGGAGGCGGTATATAGGGGCCCATGGCAGATTAGGGGCCTGGCAGCAGCTATGTGAGGCCCGTAATCTGCCTGCACCCTATGTCAAAAAATTTAACACACCAGCAGTGTGAAGAGACCTGAAAGTGGCACATGGCAGCAGAGTGTGGCGATGGAGACAGCAGCAATGGGAGGCCGTACAGGGACCATGACAGACTCTGGACTTGGCAGCAGCATGAGGAGGCGGTATATAGGGGCCCATGGCAGATTAGGGGCCTGGCAGCAGCTATGTGAGGCCCGTTATCTTGCAGCACCCTATGTCAAAAAATTTAACACACCAGCAGTGTGAAGAGACCTGAAAGTGGCACATGGCAGCAGAGTGTGGCGATGGAGACAGCAGCAATGGGAGGCCGTACAGGGACCCATGAGAGACTCTGGACCTGGCAGCAGCAGGAGGAGGTGGTATATAGGGGCCCATGGCAGATTAGGGGCCTGGCAGCAGCTATGTGAGGCCCGTAATCTGCCTGCACCCTATGTCAAAAAATTTAACACACCAGCAGTGTGAAGAGACCTGAAAGTGGCACATGGCAGCAGAGTGTGGCGATGGAGACAGCAGCAATGGGAGGCCGTACAGGGACCCATGAGAGACTCTGGACCTGGCAGCAGCAGGAGGAGGCGGTATATAGGGGCCCATGGCAGATTAGGGGCCTGGCAGCAGCTATGTGAGGCCCGTAATCTGCCTGCACCCTATGTCAAAAAATTTAACACACCAGCAGTGTGAAGAGACCTGAAAGTGGCACATGGCAGCAGAGTGTGGCGATGGAGACAGCAGCAATGGGAGGCCGTACAGGGACCCATGACAGACTCTAGACTTGGCAGCAGCATGAGGAGGCGGTATATAGGGGCCCATGGCAGATTAGGGGCCTGGCAGCAGCTATGTGAGGCCCGTAATCTGCCTGCACCCTATGTCAAAAAATTTAACACACCAGCAGTGTGAAGAGACCTGAAAGTGGCACATGGCAGCAGAGTGTGGCGATGGAGACAGCAGCAATGGGAGGCCGTACAGGGACCATGACAGACTCTGGACTTGGCAGCAGCATGAGGAGGCGGTATATAGGGGCCCATGGCAGATTAGGGGCCTGGCAGCAGCTATGTGAGGCCCGTTATCTTGCAGCACCCTATGTCAAAAAATTTAACACACCAGCAGTGTGAAGAGACCTGAAAGTGGCACATGGCATGAGAGACTCTGGACCTGGCAGCAGCAGGAGGAGGCGGTATAGGGGCCCATGGCTGATTAGGGGACTGGCAGCAGCTATGTGAGGCCCGTTATCTTGCAGCACCCTATGTCAAAAAATTTAACACACCAGCAGTGTGAAGAGACCTGAAAGTGGCACATGGCAGCAGAGTGTGGCGATGGAGACAGCAGCAATGGGAGGCCGTACAGGGACCATGACAGACTCTGGACTTGGCAGCAGCATGAGGAGGCGGTATATAGGGGCCCATGGCAGATTAGGGGCCTGGCAGCAGCTATGTGAGGCCCGTAATCTGCCTGCACCCTATGTCAAAAAATTAAACACACCAGCAGTGTGAAGAGACCTGAAAGTGGCACATGAGACAGGAGACAGACCTGTCTCTAGACCGGCTACCGAGCCACTCTCCTCGCCAGTACTTGTTCGCTTGGCTGCTGAAAAGGCCGATGTCTCCCCCCGTTCCTGACCGCCCTCTGTTAGCTCTTCCTCACTGTACAGTGGGGCTGAGCCCACAGCATGCGATACTTCGCTTGGTGAGGGAACAGCAAAGGACAGGGGCAGGTAGAGGACACGTGATTTCAGTGGGCTTGGTCCCGGGCCATGCCAACTAACGGTTGTGTCTGACGTACCCACCGACCGTTGGCTGTAGGTGTCAGAGGTGACCTGGGAAGAGGAAGACGACCGAGCCAACCAATCAATGACGGCAGGGTTGTCGGTGGAGACACGACCGCTGGATGACACCGGGAGCACTGGCCTCTGGCTGCGAATACTGCTGCCTCGACCCCTTCCTCTGCTGCCACGTCTGCTCGCTCCTAAAACATTGCCTCCTCTGCCACTCCTCTGCATGTTGTCTGACATACTATTTAATTCAACGATTAGGTGTCCCTGAGTAACAATTCTCTGGCACTCAGTAACAATTCTGTCTGTCCCTGAGTATGAATTCTGTGGCCCTGAGTAACAATTGTGTGTCTGTGCAAGTAACAATTCTGTGTCTGTGCAAGTAACAATTTTGTGTCTGTGAGAGTAACAATTCTCTGGCACTCAGTAAAAATTCTGTCTGTCCCTGAGTAACAATTCTCTGGCACTCAGTAACAATTCTGTCTGTCCCTGAGTAACAATTCTGTCTGTCCCTGAGTATGAATTCTGTGGCCCTGAGTAAGAATTCTCTGGCACTCAGTAACAATTCTGTCTGTCCCTGAGTATGAATTCTGTGGCCCTGAGTAACAATTGTGTGTCTGTGCAAGTAACAATTCTGTGTCTGTGCAAGTAACAATTTTGTGTCTGTGAGAGTAACAATTCTCTGGCACTCAGTAACAATTCTGTCTGTCCCTGAGTAACAATTCTCTGGCACTCAGTAACAATTCTGTCTGTCCCTGAGTATGAATTCTGTGGCCCTGAGTAACAATTCTGTCTCTGTGCGAGTAACAATTCTGTGTCTGTGCAAGTAACAATTTTGTGTCTGTGCGAGTAACAATTCTCTGGCACTCAGTAACAATTCTGTCTGTCCCTGAGTAACAATTCTCTGGCACTCAGTAACAATTCTGTCTGTCCCTGAGTAACAATTCTCTGGCACTCAGTAACAATTCTGTCTGTCCCTGAGTAACAATTCTCTGGCACTCAGTAACAATTGTGTGTCTGTGCAAGTAACAATTCTGTGTCTGTGCAAGTAACAATTTTGTGTCTGTGAGAGTAACAATTCTCTGGCACTCAGTAACAATTCTGTCTGTCCCTGAGTAACAATTCTCTGGCACTCAGTAACAATTCTGTCTGTCCCTGAGTATGAATTCTGTGGCCCTGAGTAACAATTCTGTCTCTGTGCGAGTAACAATTCTGTGTCTGTGCAAGTAACAATTTTGTGTCTGTGAGAGTAACAATTCTCTGGCACTCAGTAACAATTCTGTCTGTCCCTGAGTAACAATTCTATGGCACTCAGTAACAATTCTGTCTTCCCTGAGTAACAATTCTCTGGCACTCAGTAACAATTCTGTCTGTCCCTGAGTATGAATTCTGTGGCCCTGAGTAACAATTCTGTCTCTGTGCGAGTAACAATTCTGTGTCTGTGCAAGTAACAATTTTGTGTCTGTGAGAGTAACAATTCTCTGGCACTCAGTAACAATTCTGTCTGTCCCTGAGTAACAATTCTCTGGCACTCAGTAACAATTCTGTCTGTCCCTGAGTATGAATTCTGTGGCCCTGAGTAACAATTGTGTGTCTGTGCAAGTAACAATTCTGTGTCTGTGCAAGTAACAATTTTGTGTCTGTGAGAGTAACAATTCTCTGGCACTCAGTAACAATTCTGTCTGTCCCTGAGTAACAATTCTCTGGCACTCAGTAACAATTCTGTCTGTCCCTGAGTATGAATTCTGTGGCCCTGAGTAACAATTCTGTCTCTGTGCGAGTAACAATTCTGTGTCTGTGCAAGTAACAATTTTGTGTCTGTGAGAGTAACAATTCTCTGGCACTCAGTAACAATTCTGTCTGTCCCTGAGTAACAATTCTCTGGCACTCAGTAACAATTCTGTCTGTCCCTGAGTAACAATTCTCTGGCACTCAGTAACAATTCTGTCTGTCCCTGAGTAACAATTCTCTGGCACTCAGTAACAATTGTGTGTCTGTGCAAGTAACAATTCTGTGTCTGTGCAAGTAACAATTTTGTGTCTGTGAGAGTAACAATTCTCTGGCACTCAGTAACAATTCTGTCTGTCCCTGAGTAACAATTCTCTGGCACTCAGTAACAATTCTGTCTGTCCCTGAGTATGAATTCTGTGGCCCTGAGTAACAATTCTGTCTCTGTGCGAGTAACAATTCTGTGTCTGTGCAAGTAACAATTTTGTGTCTGTGAGAGTAACAATTCTCTGGCACTCAGTAACAATTCTGTCTGTCCCTGAGTAACAATTCTATGGCACTCAGTAACAATTCTGTCTTCCCTGAGTAACAATTCTCTGGCACTCAGTAACAATTCTGTCTGTCCCTGAGTATGAATTCTGTGGCCCTGAGTAACAATTCTGTCTCTGTGCGAGTAACAATTCTGTGTCTGTGCAAGTAACAATTTTGTGTCTGTGAGAGTAACAATTCTCTGGCACTCAGTAACAATTCTGTCTGTCCCTGAGTAACAATTCTCTGGCACTCAGTAACAATTCTGTCTGTCCCTGAGTATGAATTCTGTGGCCCTGAGTAACAATTGTGTGTCTGTGCAAGTAACAATTCTGTGTCTGTGCAAGTAACAATTTTGTGTCTGTGAGAGTAACAATTCTCTGGCACTCAGTAACAATTCTGTCTGTCCCTGAGTAACAATTCTCTGGCACTCAGTAACAATTCTGTCTGTCCCTGAGTAACAATTCTGTCTGTCCCTGAGTATGAATTCTGTGGCCCTGAGTAAGAATTCTCTGGCACTCAGTAACAATTCTGTCTGTCCCTGAGTATGAATTCTGTGGCCCTGAGTAACAATTGTGTGTCTGTGCAAGTAACAATTCTGTGTCTGTGCAAGTAACAATTTTGTGTCTGTGAGAGTAACAATTCTCTGGCACTCAGTAACAATTCTGTCTGTCCCTGAGTAACAATTCTCTGGCACTCAGTAACAATTCTGTCTGTCCCTGAGTATGAATTCTGTGGCCCTGAGTAACAATTCTGTCTCTGTGCGAGTAACAATTCTGTGTCTGTGCAAGTAACAATTTTGTGTCTGTGAGAGTAACAATTCTCTGGCACTCAGTAACAATTCTGTCTGTCCCTGAGTAACAATTCTCTGGCACTCAGTAACAATTCTGTCTGTCCCTGAGTAACAATTCTCTGGCACTCAGTAACAATTCTGTCTGTCCCTGAGTAACAATTCTGTCTGTCCCTGAGTATGAATTCTGTGGCCCTGAGTAAGAATTCTCTGGCACTCAGTAACAATTCTGTCTGTCCCTGAGTATGAATTCTGTGGCCCTGAGTAACAATTGTGTGTCTGTGCAAGTAACAATTCTGTGTCTGTGCAAGTAACAATTTTGTGTCTGTGAGAGTAACAATTCTCTGGCACTCAGTAACAATTCTGTCTGTCCCTGAGTAACAATTCTCTGGCACTCAGTAACAATTCTGTCTGTCCCTGAGTAACAATTCTCTGGCACTCAGTAACAATTCTGTCTGTCCCTGAGTAACAATTCTCTGGCACTCAGTAACAATTCTGTCTGTCCCTGAGTAACAATTCTGTCTGTCCCTGAGAATGAATTCTGTGGCCCTGAGTAAGAATTCTCTGGCACTCAGTAACAATTCTGTCTGTCCCTGAGTAACAATTCTCTGGCACTCAGTAACAATTCTGTCTGTCCCTGAGTAAAAATTCTGTGGCCCTAATAACGTTTCTGTGGCCCTAAGTAACAATTCTCTGGCACTGAGTAACAATTCTGTCTGTCCCTGAGTATGAATTCTGTGGCCCTAACTAGCGTTTCTTTGTCCCTAAATAACGATTCTGTGGCCCTCATTAACAAGTCTGTGTCCCTGAGTAATGGTTCTCTGTCCCTAAGTAACTTCTCTCTGTCCCCTATTCTCGTTTCTGTGGCCCTAACTCTGTCCCTGTCCCTAGTACAGAGCGGTCTGCCTCTGTTCAATGACTGCAGGCAAATGAAGATTTCCAAAATGGCCGCTATATATACCTCGACCATTACACAGTGCTGGCTGGCTGGCTGCTGATTGGCTGATGCGATCACATGTCGTTGAGGAATGCATTATGGGGCAGCGCGCCTTGTCTGCGCGCCTTCCCCGACATCCCCGCTCCGTCGCCGCACATGTCAGCCGCCATTTTCGGAAAAATTTCGATTCGCGCGTCCGAATTAGGCTGTTTTTCGGATTCGGCACGAATCGAAATTTTTCCGAAATTCGACTCGAATTCCACTTCGGATACTTCGATTCGCTCATCTCTAATTTATATCATTAATTATAATTATCATATATTGATTTTATTGATTCCCTGTTATTGTCATTTTTAGCACTGCACCTTTCTATATATTATTTCACTAAAGTTAAATAATGCTCTTGATATAAGTATAGTCCATTTATGTACCTCCTGAAACCTGACTCAAAAACTCCCAGAGACCGCATCATCCCACCTTGCCTTGTTAGGATGCTGCTAAGAGACTCCTAGATTTTTCTGATTCAAACACCCTCACATGTGCTTTCCCCCCCTGATGCAGTAACTCTGAGCTCAGTGTTTAAGAACTCTCTTCTGTGATGGTGGAGCTGAACACCAAGAGCTATTAGTCTCTTAGCAACATCCTAATAACAAGGCAGGATGGAATGATGTGATCTATGGGATTTTTTTTGAGTAAGGCTTCAGGGGGTATAGAAATGGCCTATAGCAAAGACGTTATTCAACATTGGTCAAAGCTGCACAGCTTTTTTTATCTATAGACACCCCTTACCTGCATCGGTAGTTTTTTGGTAAATGTGAACTATGCATTTAGGGTCATTTCACATGACCACATCTTGAAGTGATCTGAATTACACAAAAAGAGCTATCACCATCTCCAATGACATTGCCCATTTACTGGTCAACCCAGCAAGGTGTTGCTCAGTCCATCTGCAGTGTTTTGGCCAGTAACAGAGTGAATACTGTAGCAGCATGTGAGGATGGATATTGTGACATGGCCCTTACCTGGAAGCATGGTTGGCTTAACACACTTTGTTCCATCATACATGCATCCTCACTTCACTGTACCCCTGAATTCATCCATTCCTTGTCTCTTCCCAAACTTCTGAACTAAAGTTTCACAAGTATCCTCATTCTTCAACACACAGTAATTTTCCCATTGTCTCACCTTATTTAGATTAATGTTGATGTTGAAACTCTGACCATCTCCTTCCACCTGCCACACCCACACCCTGCAGGAGAGTTCACATGTGCTAAGAGTAAAGCGCTCCAGTGTAAATGTACAGTGCAAGTTCTCATGGACTCCATTCCAGATGTGATAGAACGGGATCTCCTGCAGGAAGAGAGAAAAACAATTGGAAAATGATCCTCACATGTTACCATAAAGGCCAGTGCTTTCTATAGTGAAACATATAATAAAGCCCTGCATAGCACCTTCAAGATAGGTGCTAGGTTTATATAAATAGACTTAGTTTGTATTTTGATAGGTAAATTTAGTTGTCACACTGTGGACATTGTGGTTATAATTGTTGTTAGGTAAAAGCATAACTTGCACACTGTAATCTGTGTTCTCCAGATGCTTCTGGATCTACTGCTATAGGCCTCAGGTGAGTGACCTGAATGCTAAGACCAGGGTTCTGCTAAAGTTGACTGGTCTGGTCTGTTCTTGTGAGTCTTTGTGAGTACAGATACCCCTAAAGGATTTAAGAGACTGTGTGCTACTTTAACCCCTCTGGTGGTAGGGAGTCAGCTGCTGGTCTTGAAGGGTACACCGGCTAGTGTTCCGAAGCGCTTTTCCCATTTTGTCTCTTACTTGAAGGGGCTCTAGTTTGCTACTACTACTACTGTATTAAAGCCACTGTTTGTTTCAAGTACAGACTTCATCACAGCTTATCTGAAAGAATACCTAAAGTCTTCAGCTGTACATAGTTTCTGTTTTTGGAGCATCCCACCTAATTCCCCCATCCCTATCCAAGTTCTCCCAAAATAAAAACAACAAAAGCAACACCCCTAGATTGGTCATTGAAGAAACTTGTGAATGAACCTATGTACCTGGCTGCGAGGCAAGGCTATTGGGGAAGGCATGGATAGTTTTCTTGTGGCTCCTACGGGAGTAGCGCTACACCTATAAGGGTTTGAATGCAATAGAGTGTGGCTTCTGGGGTTTCCTATGGTGCTGTTTATGCTGTTTGCTCACTCATTACAATCACTGGATGCTTTAAAATCATTGGAGTGCAGCCCGATTGGTTTGTCTGAATATATTTTAAACACCGAACTTTTGAGATTTCTTTATATTTCACTGCACATTGAACTTTGACTCAGGTCTTTTGTGTGGGAAGCTGGACTTCCTTGACAAGCATGGCTGTGCAAGTCTACAAGTCTACACATTTACAGTAAGAGACTAAATTATAAATAGTGGTAGGTTTTTTAAATGCTTATTCTTAATTGCGTTTTGGGAGGGTCATTTTAATTTAAGTTGTACATGTCACTTTGGTGTTTGTTAAAAGAAATTACACCGAATGAGCTGCTTTTCCACACAATAACACTTTACGCTTTATTGAATGTGTATTACTGCAACACACAGGGTATCAAGGAAACCTGTGCTGATGAAGAAAGAATACTGCCATCGTAGACCATTCCATCTGAAAACACAAGTTCCCTGGCTGTCATCGGTTTCAATACTGATTTGGATACATGTTCAAGGTCAGTAACTGAGAAAGTATTAAAGACAAGAACAGCTAGGCAATTAGCATTTTCGGAAAAATAGCCTTCCTATTTCTTCCAGTACAGCTTGCTATTTGCATATCTTCAGGACAATTTGCAGTTTACAGCTATTATGTAGATATTAGCGAAATTAGGTTGACACTATTGTTTAGCAAAGTGTTAATAATGTACATAATAAAAACTGCATTATATTTAGAAGTCAACTACAAATGTGAGGCTTGGTATGTATTGCAATAAATGTATTAGCCTATCACATACAGTCCTTCACATGGCCTGTGGTGTTTAATGGAAAGTATACTTCTAGTAATAGTACTCTGGGTATTATGCATACCTGGTAGCTAGCCAAGAGCTTGCTCTTCCACATGGTGCTATGCATGTCATGCACAGAAAGGCGCAGGTTGTGATAGCTGTCCTTAAAATGTAAGAGGCGTGGTTCGTCTAACAAATGCCCTCCCTGTTGTTTCTCCAGCTGTACCACCTCCTGTGGGACACAGTTACAGTAATAAAAGGATAAAGCATAAGGAACCTAATGCATTTTGAGAAATGGTCAAATAACATTTACAGGCTTGAATAATATGGCAGCGCGAACTGCAATGGATATGAGCACAAGTGCAATTACCCACAACAACCAATTATATTTTATATTACTCAAATAAGAACTGTGAAAAATAACTATTGATTGGTTGTGATGGGTTCCAACATTTTGCTACTTGCCTTATTTAAACCCACATGAAATCACAGAAATATATAATAGACTTATTGCTGACAACCTCTATTTCCATTCACAGTAATGTCTTTATTACATTTTACAGTAACAGAATAGAACAGTACAGTTAAGTACAGTAGGATTCCAAACCGGTGTTTTCCTTAATGTTGATAAAGAAAAGAAATATCATGAACTACAAATTGGAGTATTTAGGAAGGCAATTGGAGACAAGCATGAATCTGTAATCTTTGAGTGAATGTGTGTAATAGGGGAGCCGGGAATAATCATCTACCTAAGGAGTATAGATTGTAAGTGAATAGAGCGAACATGATGACTTTTCTGAGGCTGTGGAATAGAGCCTGGTTAAAATAGGGGGAGAAACAGGCCCGAAGCTTGGGTGTGACTATAAAGAGCGAAGAGGCATTAGGACAGAAAGAGAAAGAGAGGAAAGGAAGAGGGAAGACGAGCAGAAAGGAGAGGAAGGGGAAAGGAAAAGAGGGAGAGGAGGGGGGAGGCAATAGGATTATAGGCGGGAATCCATGTGGGGGAGAACAGGTTCTGCATGGTATCCACAGGTCACATGAGGAGAAGTAATACTAGTCTAGGGAGTTGTTGATGGCCAATCCAGGGAGACTAGACTTTGAGAAAAGCTTCTTGAGCATAATTCAGAATTCTCATCGTCTTCTCCTCTAACAAAGAGGGAGATTTACTAAAACTGGGGCACTCAGAAACTGGTGCAGCTCTAAATGGTAGCCAATCAGCTTTTAACGTCAGCTTCTTCAATTAGGCTTTGCCAATAAAACCTGGAAGCTGATTGGATTATTTGCAGAGCTGCACCAGATTTTGCACTCACCAGTTTTAGTAAATCACCCCCATAGTGTCTTCTCTGTTTATCTTCCTTGAGAAACAACCACTTGTTGCTTCCATGAAATTGTCTGTTTCATTGCCAAGAATATGGAATATTTCAGATTTTTCCCCCCAGAGGCTGGCCCCCCATGGACATTGTGCCTGGCTACTGAGCTCCTTTCACCATCCTCTCACTCAGGGCCAGGACAAGGTGAGGGGCAGCGGCAGCCTGTTGCAGTGAACTAAAGTGAGAAAGTTGAGAAGTGACAGTGGCAGAGAGGAGAGAGCCAAGGGGAGGTGTGGGCTGTATTGTGCTCTCCTGCTCAGGACAGTGCTCCTCCATACAGCAGATCACACAGGGTCACTCTTACATCAGACTGTACACAGTTTTATTACTGCCCCCATCCACATTTTGCCAGGAGATGGGCAGCCTTTAGAGGAAATAGGGGGTGGGTAATCAGACTTTGTGTGTACAGTCCAATATAGCAATTTTGTGTCATCTGCTGTATGGAGGAGCGCTGCTATGACAGGAGGGGGAGAGCACAGCCCAATAGGACAATACAGAACAGCCCAGGAGAACCTAGCAGACCCTTATCCTCTGCCCTGCAGATCCTTATTCTCTGCTTTTGTGACCCCTGTCTTCCAGCCTGGTGACCCCAGTACAAAGCACTGCTGACCCCAATCCTCTGCCCTGATAACCCCTGCTTTCCACCCAGCTGACCCCTGCCATCTGCTCTGTTGACGCCTGTCCTCTGCCGTGCTGACCCCTATCCTCTGCCCTGCTGACCCCCTGTACACTGCCATTGACTATTGTACACTCCCCTACTGACCTCTCATCCTCTGCCCTGCTGACCCACTGCACACTTCCTTCCTGACTCATCCTCTGCCCTGCTGAACCCTTGTCCTCTGTCTTGCTAACCCTTGTACACTGTCCTGATAACCCACTGTACAGTGACCTACAAATTAATTGCCTCTGTACACTACCCTACAAACTGCTGACCCTGTCCTCTGCCCTACTGATCCCCTGTACACTGCTCTACTGCCTCCTATACACTACCTTTCTGACCTTGCATCCTCTGCCACCCTGACATTTTTGACTGCACCCTCTCATCTGACATTTGAAAGCAGCATATTCACTGAGAGAAAAATATATTTTTAGAAATTTCCTTGCAAAAATTAGTCACAAATTACAATATTCAGAAGTAAAGGACTATAAAGAGATAAACGGCTGTTAGACTTGAATTGGGTTTAAATATGCTCATTTGAGCATATTATTCTGTTGTACTGTACATCAACCTTAATGTTTTTTGCAGACAGTCGGTGACAATTTGCATATATAATGAATGCAAATACAACTGTAGATACATATGTGTCTGCTTGTCATGTATGTCTGAGTCACTGACCTTACAGCTGCATCTGCCTACAAATCATCCAGAATACAAATGTCCACCTGGGCACAGCTGGCTTCCTTACACAGCTGCTGAACTTTGCTTCTCATCATCTTAAGATTGTTCAAGTGAGAGCTTTCCACAAAGGCCAACAGCTGACACCATGAAAGACGGATGCAACTGATTCGCATTGATAAATGCCTTGGTGCTATATTCAAGTACAAAGCATGCCAGCAAAAAGTACACTGAAGTTGGAAGCATTCACCTCAATACATTCTTCGGAGGAGATTAAATTATGATGCCTTTTCACAATTACAGGAGCACAGTTTGCTTTGCCTTTTCCCTTTCATTCTCTGACAATGTATTGTATAAATTGGCATCCGCCTGGTATTTGCCAGGATCCGCTCAATGTCATTTTTATCACATTTGTTGCAGGTGCTTCTTTAAAACGTTCTTCCATTGCTTTTCAAACATCTACAATCCTCTCATTATTCTCTATAGTACCCCTACGCAACTGATCTCCATCAGTGGGCTCAGCAATGAATTATTGTGTTACATCATGTTTTATGTGCCCCATAATCAACCATCTCCTATCATTACAGTCAGTGAACCACATCCAGGCTTTAATAGCTGTGTTTTATGTGTGGCTTTATCCTCTTACTCACCTTCATGGCATCTTGTGTGTCGGTGATGCAGTACACTCGCAGGCTGTACTCTAGAGATTTGCAGGAGGTGGGGGCAAAGAGTAGGAGCTTGAGGCGTTTGGTGGCTGACATACTGAGGGACTCTCCCACCAGAGCAAAGCGCCCCAGCTGCTCTGTGAAGAGGTAACAGTTGCGGGACTCCAGGTGGCAGTAATAGAGGGGTGAGGGGCTTCCACCATCAACTTGCAAGACATCCTGTTAACAAGTCATATAAACAGGGTAAGTCAACAGAACATCTCAAAAGCAATAAACTGCAATGTACTGTACATAGTTATTAAGAAAAGATACATATAACTACCTAGCGGTATGATTCCAGAAATGAGCTGGAACACATCCAAACACCGCAAAAAAAAGACAGCTAATCTCAACAAATACTGCTCTCTCTGCTTCTGCTCTCTCTATTTCTCTCAACATGTCTGAAATAGTTAATTTTGTACTGTTTTTCAGTGCATTCTGGGCATTTTGGAAGGTCTCCTGAGGTTATCTTTAACCTCCCTAGCGGTATGATTATGTCCATATTTCTGTGCTCAAAGCGGTACATTTTTTTGCATGGAAATATGTTTTTTTTATTGAAGGCCTGTAATTTTTAGGAATAACTCACTGAAATCTGTCCGAACAAGAGTCTAGTAAACATCCTGGGTATGATAAAACTTGAAACACGAAATCATAAATTATAATTTAATAAATAATCATAAAAAATAATAATATAATAATAAATTTAATTCAATAATATAATCAAACCAAAAACACTGAAATTTGAAATATAGCGCCAATTGTACATCACTGAGCAAAGTCGCAAAATCGTTTTCAGTGTCTGATGACGAATTTCCCCACAAATCATTTTCACTCAATTCTGCAAGTGGTTCTTATTTACTATCGCTGTTCTCTAGCTGGTCTAAAACCGCTTTTGACCTAAAGGGATGCTTTTTGAACACCATGGACTTTTCTCAGTTTCCAGGCAGAAAGAACAGTAAAAATGCAGGCAGGGCACAGGACAAAGCACTAGGGACAAAATGTATGTGAAATGGTTTGATACAGTAATGTTATACTATGTGATTTTAGTGATTTTAGTGAATGTCACTTTTTGTCATTTTCAAATTTCCCGCCAGTTCCGTCCCCCGTACGTCCTGACGCTCGCAGGGGACGAAGCCCAGATGACAGATGCCGGCATCGGCCGGATTACATTGCCGGGGACACTGCAGGAGGGACATCACGGAAGCGCAGGACAAGGTAAGTGATCGAGGGATCCCGGAGCAGCGTGGCATGGTAAGCCTGAGTGTAGCTCGGGGTTACCACTTGTGGTACTGAAACTTTACCCCGAGCTACACTTGGGAATACCGCCAGGGGGGTTAACATTCTAATGCAGTCATTGACATAAATATCATTTTTTTTTTCAAATTTGTCATTCCTAAAGTGCATTACACTTGTAACAACAGAAACCTGGATGCTGGCATTGTTGACCTCTCCTTATTAAAATGCTGATTGGCTGGTTGTCATGCTGATCCTCTTACTTCAAGACACTGATCCAGAAACAAGTATGAAAAGGAATTTTTACTTACATTCCTGATAGTTGTTTTGTGTGTCTGTAGCTCAGAATGTGTTGAACACAAAGGGTTAGCATACCAACCAAGGAACTGCACCATATGGTCAAAGGTTTCAGTTTCATCACATACAGGTGAAACTCAAAAAATTAGAATATCGTGCAAAAGTTCATTTATTTCAGTAATGCAACATAAAAGGTGAAACTAATATATGAGATAGACTCATTACATGCAAGCAAGATAGTTCAAGCTGTGATTTTTCATAATTGTGATGATTATGGCTTACAGCTCATGAAAACCCCAAATCCGCAATCTCAGAAAATTAGAATATTGTGAAAAGGTGCAATATTCTCGGCTCAAAGTGTCCCACTCTAATCAGCTAATTAAGCCATAACACCTGCAAAGGGTTTCTGAGCCTTTAAATGGTCTCTCAGTCTGGTTCAGTAGGAATCACAATCATGGGAAAGACTGCTGACCTGACAGTTGTGCAGAAAACCATCATTGACACCCTCCATAAGGAGGGAAAGCCTCAAAAGGTAATTGCAAAAGAAGTTGGATGATCCCAAAGTGCTGTATCAAAGCACATTAATAGAAAGTTATGTGGAAGGGAAAAGTGTGGAAGAAAAAGGTGCACAAGCAGCAGGGATGACCACAGCCTGGAGAGGATTGTCAGGAAAAGGTCATTCAAAAGTGTTGGGGATTTTCACAAGGAGTGGACTGAGGCTGGAGTCAGTGTATCAAGAGCCACCACACACACAGATGGATCCTGGACATGGGCTTCAAATGTCGTATTCCTTTTGTCAAGCCCCTCCTGAACAACAAACAACGTCAGAAGCGTCTTACCTGGGCTAAAGAAAAACAGACCTAGTCTGTTGCTCAGTGTTCCAAAGTCCTCCTTTCTGATGAGAGCAACTTTTGCATCTCATTTGGAAACCAAGGACCCAGAGTATGGAGGAAGAATGGAGAGGCACACACTGCAAGATGCTTGAAGTCCAGTGTAAAATGTCTACAGTCTGTGTTGATTTGGGGAGCCATGTCATCTGCTGGTGTTGGTCCACTGTGCTTCATTAAATCCAGGGTCAACGCAGCCGTCTACCAGGAGATTGTGGAGCACTTCATGCTTCCTTCCGCAGACTAGCTTTATGGGGATGCTGACTTCATTTTCCAGCAGGACTTGGCACCTGCCCACACTGCCAAAAGCGCCAAAACCTGGTTCAATGACTGTGGGTTTACTGTGCTTGATTGGCCAGCAAACTCGCCTGACCTGAATCCCATAGAGAATCTATGAGGCATTGCCAAGAGAAAGATGAGAGACATGAGACCGAACAATGCAGAAGAGCTGAAGGCCGCTATTGAAGCATCCTGGTCTTCCAGAACACCTCAGCAGTGCCACAGGCTGACAGCTTCCATGCCACGCCGCTTTGAGGCAGTAATTGCTGCAAAAGGGGCCCCAGCACTGATTTGCTTTATACTGGTGCCTAAAAATTAGTATTGCTTTCTTTTTTTCTGTCCTGCTTTAAAAACACATGTTACAGCTTTGCCGGTTTATGTTTTTTTTTTTTTTGATTGATTTCCTAATTTTGTTTAGTTATCAGTGAAGATTTTGTATTAAAAGTCCAGCTCAAAACAGAATGAAGACTAAATTATTATTATTATTATTATTATTATTATTATACAGGATTTATATAGTGCCAACAGTTTGCTCAGCACTTTACAATATAACGGGAGACAATACATCAACAATACAGTTCAATACAAGAGGGATAGGAGGGCCCTGCTCCTTGGAGCTTACAATCTAAGAGGGAATGACTAAATAAAGCTTCTCTCAGTTTTGGGGATAAAAACAGAAATGAAATACTTATTTTTTCAGTCCTTATACTTTCTTTTTTATAACTGAATGAAAACATTCTTGTGTGTATACCTTCCCATGATTATTCATAACATATTCTCAACTCATCTGATGCCTTGTTTGGAAAATCCAGTCCGAGGCTGACATAACTGTACTGACTACAGCTGTGAAGTCATTTTGTGTAGAGCTTCTCAAACAGCAATTTTAAACAGCTCTAATTAGTAAATAGCACCCACTGTGCAGGCAGATCCTGGCAGCACGAAAGCGCCAGTGTGTGTGTCTGCTTGGAATTCTAATCCAAAAGTATATTCTGGGTAGGAATATGATATATCCCATAAGAAACTACCGAGGGTACTATACGAAGGCTAATACAAAAAGCATACCTAACAGTAACACACAATAGAAGGGGCACAGAATACAAGTGATTAAGAGTGAAAACATTGCTGCCACCCAGCCCTCAATTCTTGACAGTTACAGTCGTTTAATGTAACCTATGGGCACTAAATGACAGCTTGTAACTTCAGAAATATAAGTTGTTATAAATAGCCAGCAGCCCGTGTCAGCCATCATCATACTCTACGTTAGACCTGCTGTCTAGACATCATTATCCAAAAGCAAGAGCGTGCCATTATGAATGTACATTTTCTGCATCTCTCAAATCCAGCAATCTTGTCATTCATATTCGGCTCAATCAGACTGTTCAATAAACACAATCAGCTGGGGAGCCATCCTATTCACTAAGAACATCTCTATCAACAACAAGCAGCCTCAAGGCACCCACTGTTTATTACCATAATATGAGCCTGTAAGGCAGACATCATTAACTTGGCGTGATTCAAATGTCCCACATTATTAACCTGGCATGGAAGCTCCGAAGAGACACAGAGCACACAGGTTTTCCACTTTCAAACAGGCAAGAAAAAAAGTCCCCCTGTTCATAAATAAAGACAAGAAATTGATTAGTGGGTTTCCACCTTACAGTAAGTAATGAGAAAATCCCACAATGTGGTAGCAATGCCGAACAGGGAAAACCTATTGATTTAAATGGGTTTTCATAGCTGGAGCTACAGTACATAGACTAAAGTCAGCCAACTACATCTCAGGAGTAAGCTCAATATAACCAGGAGGCTTTATAATACATATATAATGAAATGTGGTTTTACTTAGGCTTACTCATCTAATATTTACCCAAATTTGCTGAGTACAGCATATAGACAGCAACAATTATTTTACAAGTACTATGTTGTTTGATTAGTTGGAAGGCACACAGATGGATTTTGGATTTCAGATCTTTTCAACTTTAACTTTTAAACTCCCAAAGACCTGTGCATAGAACAGATGACAGATCTTGAAGCCCTGTTACAGCCAAAATGCTTTTTTAAATTTTTTTTTAGCTTTGAATGGAATGTGAAAAGTTTTGAACCTCTGTGTACTTTTATTGTTTCCAATGGGAGGCGAGAAGCACCTGTATATGATGGAGAATAAAAACCACACAACAGACACCCTGACTCTGGAAATAATAATAAGCATTACAATAAAGGTAAGAGCTCTGGGTTTATGTAAAAAAACCTCTCTGTAATAAATATAACAAAATATATCAAAATATACCAAAAATCAATAACTCCTTTATTAGTCAAAAATCCCAAAGGGTTATACCAACCCCCTTGACATAAACACATACTGTAAAAGCAAATAAAAACAGAAAGCCATAACCATGAACCCTAAGACCATACAGATCAAGAAGACTACTGAAGTCGATCGTTGGATCAATTTCTTTACAACCAGACTGCCCATAGATGGATCAAATTTCAGCCAGTCCCTTCTAAACTGAGATTTGATTCATCTATGGTCGGCTTAAACCCTTACCAGGGGCAGATTGACCATTTGGAAACTCGGGCACTGCCTGAGGGCCCGGGGTCAGTAGGGGGCCCCATGAGATGCCCCTGGTACTTTTTTCATATGCTTTTTTTAGTTTTGGCAAGGATACAGGGGCCCCATGATCCCCTATTGCCCGGGGCCCCATGAGTTGTCAGTCCGCCCCTGACCCTTACATATACCAAGTGAAGTGACTGGCCTAATGTGACACACAGAAATGAAACAAATCCTCCTTCATAAGTTGTACCTGTCTATCTGCAGTCTTCTCTTCTCTACATCCAAAGTTCTGACTTTTTAAAGCTTGTCTTAGAGATCCAGATAAAGGGGGTGGGGATCTTAAATTACACTCTGCAGAGCTCAGTGAGGAGAGCTGATTGGAGAGAAGGGACATACTCCCCTCCACAAAGCTCACAGGAACAGAGCTATGGCTGTCAATCTGCTGGAGGTCTCTACCTGTCACCATTTTTTTCTTGGTGTCAGGAAAACTTATCAGAAATGATTCATGCTGATAGAGGAATGAAGCAGCAGACAGAAATGACACTTTGTGCTCTTAATTGAGACAACTACACACTATAGAATGATATGCCTTCTCCATATTTCATGTTTAAAGTTTACAACCACTTTAAATCCAAGATATTATCCTTGAGCAGAATGTATCAAATGCGAACGCAGAAGGAGACAATACTGGAGCAAACCCTGTTACAACGAGTTCTGATTTAAACCATAATCCTGTGTAGTTTTGCTTGGATATATCCATGGCTATCGTGTGGATATTAAGGCTCAATTGAATTAACATCTTAACGCATATGGATAAATGTTCCACCATATATAACCCTGAGGATGAATTTTATGAATGTTTATTGTTTATCATTTGCATTCTACATATAGCTTCAGGCAGAGGGAATACACTTTGTTTTAATGTATTCACAGAATTTGCTCCTATAATGTGTCCTTCCCATTTGATATAGGGATACATGCTGCTTAAGGATAATATCGTGGGCTTACGGCTTTCTAATTTTTAATTACTTTTATGTTTTTATGTTGGGGTTTTGATATTACTGTGGGGGATATTTGACTAAAGACGTTATTGATTGTTAATATATGTTGATATATTCTGGTCATATAGTTTTTGACAGCCACCCAGAGTACTTACTTTTATTGTAGTACTTACTTTTTATTGTTGTCAGTTTGATTATACATGCCCATTTACTGTCTAATTTATGGCTGTCAAACAGGACAACAAGTGAGGGGACATTTTTCCAGCAGGAACACAAGCAGCAATATAAAACATTGGGTGAATTTCCACGTAGTTTAAGGCTGGTATACATGGACCGAAAATCGGTGCCGGACAAATTTTGCTCTGTGAGTATTGCTTTCTGTTCAACAGGTGCTAGAAAACCAGCATTCGGTCAGTGCATGCCACCAATGGCTATAGTGCTGATCTGTGTACTCTGAGTAGACTGTCAGACTACAATAGCACAACAGGAGAGATCCCTGCATCCACATCGCTTGTGTGGATGCAGAGATCTGTCAGTTTATTTTTTAATCTCATTGACTGACCAAAATAAATCTCTCCATGCTTTAGCCTCATACATTAAGCTAAATCTTTTCTTTTAGTAAATCAACCCCAATATTTCTCTTATTATTTTTACAGAAATTTTTACTTACATCTGTTTTAGAGATACATATTTTTTTTATGTTATGTGAATGTATGTCAAGTGTAGTGCTACTCCCGCAGGAGCCGCAAGGATACTGTCCAGGTCTTCCCCAAAAGCTTTGCCCCGCAATCAGGCACATAGGTTCATTCACACATTTCTTCGATGACCAGCCTAGGGGAGTTGTTTTTGTTGTTTTTATTTTTGGAGAACTTGGACAGGGTTGAGGGAATTAGGTGGGATACTCTAAAAAAATCCAAGAACTATGTACACTTGAGGACATAGATATTCTTCAGGATAAGATATAACAAAGTCCGAGCTTGCAACAAACAGTGGACTTCAGCTAAGGCAGCAGTAGTCGTTTAACTGAGTATCTCTTTCTTTGGCTCCATGTACACTGCAGCTGATAAAAACACGTTCAGCAGCGTTTCTGCATTTTTTTCAGCAACCCCTGAACTCTCCCTAATGTTTTCCTATGTGTCCATGTACACATAGTCGTATACAGGCAGTTGAATTTACAGTCGTTTTTTTGAATGCACCAAACTTGCATTCAGGAGTAGATTTTATCAGCGTTTCAAATGCCAAACGCTTGTAAACGTGGCTAATCGCGTTTATAAGTGTTTGCGTTTGGAATTTCTTTTTAACTCTTCCACTTCCAGAACCTTTTTTCATCATCAAAAATGCATGCAAAGCGTTCTCCCGGTACTCAAATGGACCTGGTGCACCATACTTTGAGGTTTCGCATGAAAGAAAATATGTTAGACACTGCTGCAATCATTTCTGCACAGAAATGAGCTGGAACACATCTCCAGGAAAAGACACAGAGGTCAGTGTGCTCACCAAATTTATACAGTGTCCCAGCATGCCATCAGAGCCTGCCTCTCTGGGATAGGCCAGGGCTGTAGCAATATTCATGCTGCCATTTGCATAGCTCCACACTTTTCATCCAGAACCTTCTCAAGCTTTCTGGATGCAGAGGGAGCTATCAGGCTGGCAGCAGTTGAACATACTGAGCAGACTAGCAGATGAGAGCAGCACTGATTACAGTGTGCAAACTACTGTATGTTTTTACCTAACAACAATCACAACCACACTAACAACAGTGTGGCAACTAAATTTACCTGCCAAAACACATACTAAATCTATCTATCTAAACCAAGCGCCTATCTAGGGGGGGTGCTACACAAGAAATATGTAAGCGTTAGACAGGTATTTATCACAGTACTCCCCCTGACAATGAATTCATTTGCCTCTCTTGAAGGGCAGACCCACCTTGGTTCAGACATTATGCAGGGGTAACATCTATTCCCTAGTCTGAAGCAATTTGATGGGTTGCAGGAAAGAAAATCATTCAGTTCCCCCATCAACACAGTCAGTGTTGATGGCGGAATACCTCAAGCAACTCTATTGTGTTCTGCTGGCAGGCAGAACACAATGATCACTGCTGGTGGCTATAGATGCTGTCAGTAATCACATGCAAAATAATTATAATCCAACAGGCTGGTTGTACTGAAGTTGATTGTTGGATCGACTTTAGTACAACCAGCCTGCCCATTAATGAATCAAATCTTGGCTGGTCCCTACTGAACGAGCTGAGTTTCAATCCATCTCCAGCTGGCTTAAAATGTAAGTTCAGGGATGATACAGTCATGTAAATCTTAGTGCCTGTAGAGTTCTTGGATGTGCTCAGAAGTGTCTGACATAGATCAGCCCCTGTTGCAGCCTCATACCTTTAAGGCTCAATGCTCACTAGCATTTTTTAAGCTCCTAGAAACCATTATCAGCATATTTTTTTCTGCTCCTAAGGCTAGTGTTATCCTTTGTGTCCATGCACACTGCTTTAGGCTATTAGCATTTTTTGAGCTTCAGCGTCTAGGAACAGAGAAAAAAATATTTTTGTAGAGTTTTTTTGAGCGTTTTTCAAGCACAAAAAAACTCTAACCGCTCCTAAACACTTCTAAATGCTACTAAAACACTAAAAGCTTTTCTTGGCTTTTTTTCCCCTCTACATGTACTGTAAAAACGCTAATAGAATGCTAACGCTCCTAAACGCTCCCAAATGCTCCTAGACGCTCCTGAATACTACTAAAACACTACTAAAAACTCTATTACTAGAATTTTTTTATCCAGCGTTTCTTGAGCTTAAAAAAACTGCTAGTGTTCATGGAGCTTTAACATGCTAAAGTTACAATGCTGCAGTCTGATCACTGGGAAAGATGGGTGCCTACAGTAGACTGATGATAACTCCGCCAGGCAAAATCTCCGGAATGGAGCTAGACTTCTAGACTAGTATGACTTTTTAACAATAAGAAGTGAAGCTTTTCTAAAAAAAAAACAAAAAACAATACTGTTTTAGTTTGTGTTTAATCTGTTTTATTGAGTTTTCAAAGATTAAGCAAACAAAATTACAAATGTTTGGTGTGACAAAAAAAAGAACTTTGTATCACTAGTACAATACAGGCGGTACACATAAAATGCTGTTGCAGATAGTAATATAAAGGGCATAAACCCATACCAATACAGACAGAGAGTGTGTACTATGTTATTGTAATCACCCTTAACCACTTCCAGATCGGACACTTTTACCCCCTTCCTGTCCAGGCCAATTTTCAGCTTTCAGTGCTATCACACTTTGAATGACAATTGCGCGGTCATGCAACACTGTACCCAAATGAATTTTTTACCATTTTTTTGACAGATAAAGCTGTATTTTGGTGGTATTTATTCACCGCTGGGATTTTTATTTTTTTGCTATGTAAATGAAAAAGTCCAAAAATTTTGAAAAAAAAGTGTTTTTTTATAAAATTTTGCAAATAAATAATATTTAATCATAAATCTTGGCCAAAATTTATTCCGTTATCTTTTTAGTAAAAAAAAAAAATCCAAATTAGTTTATAACCAAAAATTATAATTTTTAAACATTGTTTTTTACATTTTTATTTTATTTTTTTTTATTATTATTTTTTATTTATTTTTTTTTACATACTGTCACCCTAGCAGTACAGTGTCACCATGGTGACACTGTACTACTTGTGGGGAGTGATGAAGATTTTTTTTTTTTTACACTGATTGCTTTTACACCCATATAGGATGTAAAAGGAATCATTTCTCTTTCTCTCAGTCTGCATTCTTGCAGTAATTGAGAAGTACTGAGTGAGCTGTGATTGGTCACAGCTTGTCACATGGTACAAGGCTGTTGTGAATAGCTTTGTACCATGTGACCTCTGTGATCATTCACAGATTTCACACATAGTAAGCAATGATGTCACAAGTGACATCTTGCTTACTACTTTGCATGTGATCACTGATTGGCCAATCAGTGATCACATGATCGGGACCTCGTACAGAGGTCCTGTCCGACGATCGGTGTTTCACTGTGTCCGGAGGACACAGCGGGCACCGGATCGTGGTGCTGCGCGCTTTATATACAACGGCCGGACGGGAAGTGGTTAAGGGTGGGGAAAAACAATGCGTTAGTGGCAGTAGTAAGATTACAATGTTGAAACAATATGAAACCAAGGATATACAGTTGTGTCCAAAATTATTCAACCCCCAATGCTGTAAAGGGGTTTAGGGACTATAGTGTACATTTGGAATTGTATTCAGAATCAAATCCTACAAGGACGTTGTAACTACCCAAATGCAACTAAAATGACATCAATTGTTTATGTAATACAGTAGTAAATGGTTCTTATGTGGTTTCTTCATTGCCACAATTATTCAACCCCTTAAAGACTACCACTCTGAAGAACAGAGGTTCATACAGGTGCTTTCCATCAGGTATTGAAAACACCTGTGGATGTCACCGAGCAGCAATCAAGCATAATAAGCACCAATTAGGCAGCTTTAAAATGACTGTGATACTCAGCTCCTTCTAGACATTTACTGGTGTGGTTACAAACATGGTGAAGGCAAGAGAATGGTCCAGGAAGACAAGAGAAGAGGTGATTTCTCTTCACAGGAAGGGCAATGGCTATAAGAAGATTGCAAAGATGTTAAACATACCAAGAGACACCTTAGGAAGCATCATTCGCAAATTCAAGGCAAAGGGCACTGTTGAAACGCTACCTGGTCGTGGCAGAAAGAAGATGCTGACTTCGACTGCTGTGCGCTACCTGAAGCGTAGAGTGGAGAGAAGTCCCCGTGTGACTGCTGAGGAACTGAGAAAAGATTTGTCAGATGTGGGTACAGAAGTTTCAGCCCAGACAATAAGACGCACACTGCGTAATGAAGGCCTCCGTGCCAGAACTCCCAGGCGTACCCCCTTGCTGTCTCCAAAGAATAAGAAGAGTCGACTGCAGTATGCCAAAAGCCATGTGGACAAACCACAAAAGTTGTGGGATAGTGTTCTGTGGACTGATGAAACAAAATTAGAACTGTTTGGGCCCATGGATCAACGCTATGTTTGGAGGAGGAAGAACAAGGCCTATGATGAAAAGAACACCTTGCCTACTGTGAAGCATGGTGGAGGGTCAATCATGCTTTGGGGCTGTTTTGCTTCTGCAGGTACAGGGAAGCTTCAGCGTGTGCAAGGTACCATGAATTCTCTTCAGTACCAGGAGATATTGGATGGAAACGTGATGCAGTCCGTCACACACCTGAGGCTTGGGAGACGTTGGACCTTTCAACAGGACAATGATCCCAAGCATACCTCCAAGTCCACTAGAGCATGGTTGCAGAGGAAAGGCTGGAACATTTTGGAGTGGCCATCGCAGTCACCAGACTTAAATCCGATTGAGAACCTCTGGTGGGACTTAAAGAAAGCAGTTGCAGTGCGCAAGCCTAAGAATGTGACTGAACTGGAGGCCTTTGCCCATGAAGAATGGGCGAAGATACCCGTAGATCGCTGCAAGACACTTGTGTCAAGCTATGCTTCACGTTTAAAAGCTGTTATAACTGTAAAAGGATGCTGTACTAAGTACTAAGATTGAATGTCACTTGGGGGTTGAATAAAACTGATAATGCTGTGAGCACAGAAAAGACATTTGTGGTTATTTCATTATAACTGTTATGTTATATTTGTCTGACCTACAAGTGCCTCTTTAATGTAAATGTAAGCAAGATGACTGAATGATCAAAAGTAGAGATGAGCGAAGAAATGAAAAATTCGATTCGACTGATTCGGCGAATTCGTGGACAATATTCGATTCGAGTCGAATAAATTCGCTGTGAATTTAACTTAAAAAAGGGTGTTTCTAGGCTTCAGAGAGACTTAATATTAGTGCAGAACACTGTACCTTTAATTTAAATGCCCTTGGAGTCTGCTGGGGAAGAGAAATAATACTGTCAGTCAGTATGACATGCAGATGAGTGCCGTCGATCTTAGAATCACCGCACACTTCACTCATTTGGGCAGTCACGGGGCCAAAACCAGAGTGTGGAGCCACAGTGTGGCGGTGGAGGCAGCAGCAATGGGAGGCCATACAGCACCCTATGACAAAAATGGAAACCACCAGCAGTGTGAGGAGACCTGAAAGTGGCACATGGCAGAGTGTGGCGATAGAGACAGCAGCAATGGGAGGCCGTACAGGGACCCATGACACACTCTGGACCTGGCAGCAGCATGAGGAGGCGGTACAGGGGCCCATGACAGATTACGGGCCTGGCAGCAGCATGAGGAGTCGGTACAGGGGCCCATGGCAGATTACGGGCCTGGCAGCAGCAATGGGAGGCCGTACAGGGACCCATGACACACTCTGGACCTGGCAGCAGCATGGGGAGGCGGTACAGGGGCCCATGACAGATTACGGGCCTGGCAGCAGCATGAGGAGTCGGTACGGGGGCCCATGACACACTCTGGACCTGGCAGCAGCATGAGGAGGCGGTACAGGGGCGCATGACAGATTACGAGCCTGGCAGCAGCAACTTGGACAGGAGGACGTTCAGCTTCTGCACCGTCGGGTGCGTGCTCGCAAACTGTTGTCTCTTGGAAACGGATTCCAAGAAAGACTGCTGACGGAATCCGTGAAGAGGAGTAGCAGGAGAAGGAGCATCTGAACGAGCGGAATATGCCAACAAGCGACAACAGTGGCCCATGACAGATTACGGGCCTGGCAGCAGCATGAGGAGTCGGTACGGGGGCCCATGGCAGATTACGGGCCTGGCAGCAGCTATGGGAGGCCCGTAATCTGCCAGCACCCTATGACAAAAAATGGAACCCACCAGCAGTGTGAGGAGACCTGAAAGTGGCACATGGCAGAGTGTGGCGATGGAGACAGCAGCAATGGGAGGCCGTACAGGGACCCATGAGAGACTCTGGACCTGGCAGCAGCATGAGGAGGCGGTATAGGGGCCCATGGCAGATTAGGGGCCTGGCAGCAGCTATGGGAGGCCCGTAATCTGCCAGCACCCTATGACAAAAAATGGAACACACCAGCAGTGTGAGGAGACCTGAAAGTGGCACATGGCAGAGTGTGGCGATGGAGGCAGCAGCAATGGGAGGCCGTACAGGGACCCATGAGAGACTCTGGACTTGGCAGCAGCATGAGGAGGCGGTATAGGGGCCCATGGCAGATTAGGGGCCTGGCAGCAGCTATGGGAGGCCCGTAATCTGCCAGCACCCTATGACAAAAAATGGAACACACCAGCAGTGTGAGGAGACCTGAAAGTGGCACATGTTTGGGGCATGATTCATGGCGGATTTAGTCAGTTGTGTCAGGAACTGGTGGTTTGAAATCCAGACTAATCCACGCCTGATTCATTTTCACAAACGTGAGTCTCTCCACACTTTGGGTGGACAGTCGTGTCCTCCGCGGAGTTGCAATACCTCCTGCCGCACTAAACACGCGCTCCGATGCCACGCTACTGGCCGGGCATGACAGCCTTTCAAGGGCAAATTCAGCTAGTTGGGGCCAAAGGTCAAGTTTCGTTGCCCAGTAGTCAAGGGGATTGTCTACCTCGGTTGGCAGGGTGCTGTCCAAGTAGGCCTAAGCCTGTTGTTTGAGGTCCTGCTCCAGGTCCACCTGATGCTGCTGCTGCTGCTGCGGCTGGTTAGTAGTTTCCTCACTGCGCTGGTGAAGAAAGCTACTCATCATCGACTGCAGACTGAGGCAGCCGCTGCTGGTGGAGCTGCCACTGCTCCTACCACCCCACCCCTCCCCTGCTGCCATGGCAGCGGAACACGAGCGCACAGGGCCCACAGTGTCTGAGGATGGACGTTGGCGCAGACAGGCAGAGACCAGCTGACTACATAGGTGTTTTTTATAGTACGTTATTTTGGCCTCCCTCTCAGCAGGTGTGAAAAAGGCCACCATTTTTGAACGGTAGCGAGGGTCCAACAAGGTGGACAGCCAAAAGTCATCCCTCTGTCTGATGGTTATTATTCGGCTGTCGCTACGCAAGCAACCGAGCATGCTATGGGCCATTTGTGCCAAGGAATGCGAGGGACTCCCTGCCTCCATCTCCACAGCATACTGCCACGGTGCGTCTAGGTCCTCTGTCTCCTCTTCCTCCTCCTCTACCAGATGCTCCTGCTCCTCCACTCCTGTCCGCTGAGTGGAAAAACCACCCATTTCACTCAATAATTCCTGAGCACCAATGTCCTCCTCTACCTCCTCCTCTTCTTCCAGTCCTGCCCCCACAGGGGCCATGTGGCGTTGAGATCTGTGCGCCACGTCTACCGCACCCTGACCAGCCATTGTTAACAGCATTTGTTCCAGGACGTGCAACAGAGGAATGACGTCGTTCATCCCATAGTCCTGCCGACTCACGAATAGCGTGGCCTCCTCAAAGGGCCTGAGCAAGCGCAGGTGTCACGCATGAGCTGCCAATGGCTGACATCTAAGTTACACAGGGAGTACCTTTATCTGCTTTTAACATCAGGAAATCTGTGATGGCCTTTTGCTGTTCGTAAAGGCGGTCTAACATATGTAGGGTTGAATTCCACCTTGTTGCAACGTCACAGCATGAGGAGTCGGTATAGGGGCCCATGGCAGATTAGGGGCCTGGCAGCAGTTATGGGAGGCCCATAATCTGCCAGCACCCTATGACAAAAAATGGAACACACCAGCAGTGTGAGGAGACCTGAAAGTGGCACATGGCAGAGTGTGGCGATGGAGACAGCAGCAATGGGAGGCCGTACAGGGACCCATGAGAGACTCTGGACCTGGCAGCAGCATGAGGAGGCGGTATATAGGGGCCTACGGCAGATTAGGGGCCTGGCAGCAGCTATAGGAGGCCCGTAATCTGCCAGCACCCTATGTCAAAAAATTTAACACACCAGCAGTGTGAAGAGACCTGAAAGTGGCACATGGCAGCAGAGTGTGGCGATGGAGACAGCAGCAATGGGAGGCCGTACAGGGACCCATGAGAGACTCTAGACTTGGCAGCAGCATGAGGAGGCGGTATATAGGGGCCCATGGCAGATTAGGGGCCTGGCAGCAGCTATGTGAGGCCCGTAATCTGCCTGCACCCTATGTCAAAAAATTAAACACACCAGCAGTGTGAAGAGACCTGAAAGTGGCACATGGCATGAGAGACTCTGGACCTGGCAGCAGCAGGAGGAGGCGGTATAGGGGCCCATGGCTGATTAGGGGCCTGGCAGCAGCTATGTGAGGCCCGTTATCTTGCAGCACCCTATGTCAAAAAATTTAACACACCAGCAGTGTGAAGAGACCTGAAAGTGGCACATGGCAGCAGAGTGTGGCGATGGAGACAGCAGCAATGGGAGGCCGTACAGGGACCATGACAGACTCTGGACTTGGCAGCAGCATGAGGAGGCGGTATATAGGGGCCCATGGCAGATTAGGGGCCTGGCAGCAGCTATGTGAGGCCCGTTATCTTGCAGCACCCTATGTCAAAAAATTTAACACACCAGCAGTGTGAAGAGACCTGAAAGTGGCACATGGCAGCAGAGTGTGGCGATGGAGACAGCAGCAATGGGAGGCCGTACAGGGACCCATGAGAGACTCTGGACCTGGCAGCAGCAGGAGGAGGTGGTATATAGGGGCCCATGGCAGATTAGGGGCCTGGCAGCAGCTATGTGAGGCCCGTAATCTGCCTGCACCCTATGTCAAAAAATTTAACACACCAGCAGTGTGAAGAGACCTGAAAGTGGCACATGGCAGCAGAGTGTGGCGATGGAGACAGCAGCAATGGGAGGCCGTACAGGGACCATGACAGACTCTGGACTTGGCAGCAGCATGAGGAGGCGGTATATAGGGGCCCATGGCAGATTAGGGGCCTGGCAGCAGCTATGTGAGGCCCGTAATCTGCCTGCACCCTATGTCAAAAAATTTAACACACCAGCAGTGTGAAGAGACCTGAAAGTGGCACATGGCAGCAGAGTGTGGCGATGGAGACAGCAGCAATGGGAGGCCGTACAGGGACCATGACAGACTCTGGACTTGGCAGCAGCATGAGGAGGCGGTATATAGGGGCCCATGGCAGATTAGGGGCCTGGCAGCAGCTATGTGAGGCCCGTTATCTTGCAGCACCCTATGTCAAAAAATTTAACACACCAGCAGTGTGAAGAGACCTGAAAGTGGCACATGGCAGCAGAGTGTGGCGATGGAGACAGCAGCAATGGGAGGCCGTACAGGGACCCATGACAGACTCTAGACTTGGCAGCAGCATGAGGAGGCGGTATATAGGGGCCCATGGCAGATTAGGGGCCTGGCAGCAGCTATGTGAGGCCCGTAATCTGCCTGCACCCTATGTCAAAAAATTTAACACACCAGCAGTGTGAAGAGACCTGAAAGTGGCACATGGCAGCAGAGTGTGGCGATGGAGACAGCAGCAATGGGAGGCCGTACAGGGACCATGACAGACTCTGGACTTGGCAGCAGCATGAGGAGGCGGTATATAGGGGCCCATGGCAGATTAGGGGCCTGGCAGCAGCTATGTGAGGCCCGTTATCTTGCAGCACCCTATGTCAAAAAATTTAACACACCAGCAGTGTGAAGAGACCTGAAAGTGGCACATGGCAGCAGAGTGTGGCGATGGAGACAGCAGCAATGGGAGGCCGTACAGGGACCCATGAGAGACTCTGGACCTGGCAGCAGCAGGAGGAGGCGGTATATAGGGGCCCATGGCAGATTAGGGGCCTGGCAGCAGCTATGTGAGGCCCGTAATCTGCCTGCACCCTATGTCAAAAAATTTAACACACCAGCAGTGTGAAGAGACCTGAAAGTGGCACATGGCAGCAGAGTGTGGCGATGGAGACAGCAGCAATGGGAGGCCGTACAGGGACCATGACAGACTCTGGACTTGGCAGCAGCATGAGGAGGCGGTATATAGGGGCCCATGGCAGATTAGGGGCCTGGCAGCAGCTATGTGAGGCCCGTTATCTTGCAGCACCCTATGTCAAAAAATTTAACACACCAGCAGTGTGAAGAGACCTGAAAGTGGCACATGGCAGCAGAGTGTGGCGATGGAGACAGCAGCAATGGGAGGCCGTACAGGGACCCATGAGAGACTCTGGACCTGGCAGCAGCAGGAGGAGGCGGTATATAGGGGCCCATGGCAGATTAGGGGCCTGGCAGCAGCTATGTGAGGCCCGTAATCTGCCTGCACCCTATGTCAAAAAATTTAACACACCAGCAGTGTGAAGAGACCTGAAAGTGGCACATGGCAGCAGAGTGTGGCGATGGAGACAGCAGCAATGGGAGGCCGTACAGGGACCCATGAGAGACTCTGGACCTGGCAGCAGCAGGAGGAGGCGGTATATAGGGGCCCATGGCAGATTAGGGGCCTGGCAGCAGCTATGTGAGGCCCGTAATCTGCCTGCACCCTATGTCAAAAAATTTAACACACCAGCAGTGTGAAGAGACCTGAAAGTGGCACATGGCAGCAGAGTGTGGCGATGGAGACAGCAGCAATGGGAGGCCGTACAGGGACCCATGACAGACTCTAGACTTGGCAGCAGCATGAGGAGGCGGTATATAGGGGCCCATGGCAGATTAGGGGCCTGGCAGCAGCTATGTGAGGCCCGTAATCTGCCTGCACCCTATGTCAAAAAATTTAACACACCAGCAGTGTGAAGAGACCTGAAAGTGGCACATGGCAGCAGAGTGTGGCGATGGAGACAGCAGCAATGGGAGGCCGTACAGGGACCATGACAGACTCTGGACTTGGCAGCAGCATGAGGAGGCGGTATATAGGGGCCCATGGCAGATTAGGGGCCTGGCAGCAGCTATGTGAGGCCCGTTATCTTGCAGCACCCTATGTCAAAAAATTTAACACACCAGCAGTGTGAAGAGACCTGAAAGTGGCACATGGCATGAGAGACTCTGGACCTGGCAGCAGCAGGAGGAGGCGGTATAGGGGCCCATGGCTGATTAGGGGACTGGCAGCAGCTATGTGAGGCCCGTTATCTTGCAGCACCCTATGTCAAAAAATTTAACACACCAGCAGTGTGAAGAGACCTGAAAGTGGCACATGGCAGCAGAGTGTGGCGATGGAGACAGCAGCAATGGGAGGCCGTACAGGGACCATGACAGACTCTGGACTTGGCAGCAGCATGAGGAGGCGGTATATAGGGGCCCATGGCAGATTAGGGGCCTGGCAGCAGCTATGTGAGGCCCGTTATCTTGCAGCACCCTATGTCAAAAAATTTAACACACCAGCAGTGTGAAGAGACCTGAAAGTGGCACATGGCAGCAGAGTGTGGCGATGGAGACAGCAGCAATGGGAGGCCGTACAGGGACCCATGAGAGACTCTGGACCTGGCAGCAGCAGGAGGAGGCGGTATATAGGGGCCCATGGCAGATTAGGGGCCTGGCAGCAGCTATGTGAGGCCCGTAATCTGCCTGCACCCTATGTCAAAAAATTTAACACACCAGCAGTGTGAAGAGACCTGAAAGTGGCACATGGCAGCAGAGTGTGGCGATGGAGACAGCAGCAATGGGAGGCCGTACAGGGACCATGACAGACTCTGGACTTGGCAGCAGCATGAGGAGGCGGTATATAGGGGCCCATGGCAGATTAGGGGCCTGGCAGCAGCTATGTGAGGCCCGTTATCTTGCAGCACCCTATGTCAAAAAATTTAACACACCAGCAGTGTGAAGAGACCTGAAAGTGGCACATGGCAGCAGAGTGTGGCGATGGAGACAGCAGCAATGGGAGGCCGTACAGGGACCCATGAGAGACTCTGGACCTGGCAGCAGCAGGAGGAGGCGGTATATAGGGGCCCATGGCAGATTAGGGGCCTGGCAGCAGCTATGTGAGGCCCGTAATCTGCCTGCACCCTATGTCAAAAAATTTAACACACCAGCAGTGTGAAGAGACCTGAAAGTGGCACATGGCAGCAGAGTGTGGCGATGGAGACAGCAGCAATGGGAGGCCGTACAGGGACCATGACAGACTCTGGACTTGGCAGCAGCATGAGGAGGCGGTATATAGGGGCCCATGGCAGATTAGGGGCCTGGCAGCAGCTATGTGAGGCCCGTTATCTTGCAGCACCCTATGTCAAAAAATTTAACACACCAGCAGTGTGAAGAGACCTGAAAGTGGCACATGGCAGCAGAGTGTGGCGATGGAGACAGCAGCAATGGGAGGCCGTACAGGGACCCATGAGAGACTCTGGACCTGGCAGCAGCAGGAGGAGGCGGTATATAGGGGCCCATGGCAGATTAGGGGCCTGGCAGCAGCTATGTGAGGCCCGTAATCTGCCTGCACCCTATGTCAAAAAATTTAACACACCAGCAGTGTGAAGAGACCTGAAAGTGGCACATGGCAGCAGAGTGTGGCGATGGAGACAGCAGCAATGGGAGGCCGTACAGGGACCATGACAGACTCTGGACTTGGCAGCAGCATGAGGAGGCGGTATATAGGGGCCCATGGCAGATTAGGGGCCTGGCAGCAGCTATGTGAGGCCCGTTATCTTGCAGCACCCTATGTCAAAAAATTTAACACACCAGCAGTGTGAAGAGACCTGAAAGTGGCACATGGCATGAGAGACTCTGGACCTGGCAGCAGCAGGAGGAGGCGGTATAGGGGCCCATGGCTGATTAGGGGACTGGCAGCAGCTATGTGAGGCCCGTTATCTTGCAGCACCCTATGTCAAAAAATTTAACACACCAGCAGTGTGAAGAGACCTGAAAGTGGCACATGGCAGCAGAGTGTGGCGATGGAGACAGCAGCAATGGGAGGCCGTACAGGGACCATGACAGACTCTGGACTTGGCAGCAGCATGAGGAGGCGGTATATAGGGGCCCATGGCAGATTAGGGGCCTGGCAGCAGCTATGTGAGGCCCGTAATCTGCCTGCACCCTATGTCAAAAAATTAAACACACCAGCAGTGTGAAGAGACCTGAAAGTGGCACATGAGACAGGAGACAGACCTGTCTCTAGACCGGCTACCGAGCCACTCTCCTCGCCAGTACTTGTTCGCTTGGCTGCTGAAAAGGCCGATGTCTCCCCCCGTTCCTGACCGCCCTCTGTTAGCTCTTCCTCACTGTACAGTGGGGCTGAGCCCACAGCATGCGATACTTCGCTTGGTGAGGGAACAGCAAAGGACAGGGGCAGGTAGAGGACACGTGATTTCAGTGGGCTTGGTCCCGGGCCATGCCAACTAACGGTTGTGTCTGACGTACCCACCGACCGTTGGCTGTAGGTGTCAGAGGTGACCTGGGAAGAGGAAGACGACCGAGCCAACCAATCAATGACGGCAGGGTTGTCGGTGGAGACACGACCGCTGGATGACACCGGGAGCACTGGCCTCTGGCTGCGAATACTGCTGCCTCGACCCCTTCCTCTGCTGCCACGTCTGCTCGCTCCTAAAACATTGCCTCCTCTGCCACTCCTCTGCATGTTGTCTGACATACTATTTAATTCAACGATTAGGTGTCCCTGAGTAACAATTCTCTGGCACTCAGTAACAATTCTGTCTGTCCCTGAGTATGAATTCTGTGGCCCTGAGTAACAATTGTGTGTCTGTGCAAGTAACAATTCTGTGTCTGTGCAAGTAACAATTTTGTGTCTGTGAGAGTAACAATTCTCTGGCACTCAGTAAAAATTCTGTCTGTCCCTGAGTAACAATTCTCTGGCACTCAGTAACAATTCTGTCTGTCCCTGAGTAACAATTCTGTCTGTCCCTGAGTATGAATTCTGTGGCCCTGAGTAAGAATTCTCTGGCACTCAGTAACAATTCTGTCTGTCCCTGAGTATGAATTCTGTGGCCCTGAGTAACAATTGTGTGTCTGTGCAAGTAACAATTCTGTGTCTGTGCAAGTAACAATTTTGTGTCTGTGAGAGTAACAATTCTCTGGCACTCAGTAACAATTCTGTCTGTCCCTGAGTAACAATTCTCTGGCACTCAGTAACAATTCTGTCTGTCCCTGAGTATGAATTCTGTGGCCCTGAGTAACAATTCTGTCTCTGTGCGAGTAACAATTCTGTGTCTGTGCAAGTAACAATTTTGTGTCTGTGCGAGTAACAATTCTCTGGCACTCAGTAACAATTCTGTCTGTCCCTGAGTAACAATTCTCTGGCACTCAGTAACAATTCTGTCTGTCCCTGAGTAACAATTCTCTGGCACTCAGTAACAATTCTGTCTGTCCCTGAGTAACAATTCTCTGGCACTCAGTAACAATTGTGTGTCTGTGCAAGTAACAATTCTGTGTCTGTGCAAGTAACAATTTTGTGTCTGTGAGAGTAACAATTCTCTGGCACTCAGTAACAATTCTGTCTGTCCCTGAGTAACAATTCTCTGGCACTCAGTAACAATTCTGTCTGTCCCTGAGTATGAATTCTGTGGCCCTGAGTAACAATTCTGTCTCTGTGCGAGTAACAATTCTGTGTCTGTGCAAGTAACAATTTTGTGTCTGTGAGAGTAACAATTCTCTGGCACTCAGTAACAATTCTGTCTGTCCCTGAGTAACAATTCTATGGCACTCAGTAACAATTCTGTCTTCCCTGAGTAACAATTCTCTGGCACTCAGTAACAATTCTGTCTGTCCCTGAGTATGAATTCTGTGGCCCTGAGTAACAATTCTGTCTCTGTGCGAGTAACAATTCTGTGTCTGTGCAAGTAACAATTTTGTGTCTGTGAGAGTAACAATTCTCTGGCACTCAGTAACAATTCTGTCTGTCCCTGAGTAACAATTCTCTGGCACTCAGTAACAATTCTGTCTGTCCCTGAGTATGAATTCTGTGGCCC
Organism: Staurois parvus; assembly: GCF_062004578.1. NCBI lineage: Eukaryota > Metazoa > Chordata > Amphibia > Anura > Ranidae > Staurois > Staurois parvus. The sequence continues at coordinate 103,782 of NW_028320544.1, forward strand.
TGAGTAACAATTGTGTGTCTGTGCAAGTAACAATTCTGTGTCTGTGCAAGTAACAATTTTGTGTCTGTGAGAGTAACAATTCTCTGGCACTCAGTAACAATTCTGTCTGTCCCTGAGTAACAATTCTCTGGCACTCAGTAACAATTCTGTCTGTCCCTGAGTATGAATTCTGTGGCCCTGAGTAACAATTCTGTCTCTGTGCGAGTAACAATTCTGTGTCTGTGCAAGTAACAATTTTGTGTCTGTGAGAGTAACAATTCTCTGGCACTCAGTAACAATTCTGTCTGTCCCTGAGTAACAATTCTCTGGCACTCAGTAACAATTCTGTCTGTCCCTGAGTATGAATTCTGTGGCCCTGAGTAACAATTCTGTCTCTGTGCGAGTAACAATTCTGTGTCTGTGCAAGTAACAATTTTGTGTCTGTGAGAGTAACAATTCTCTGGCACTCAGTAACAATTCTGTCTGTCCCTGAGTAACAATTCTATGGCACTCAGTAACAATTCTGTCTTCCCTGAGTAACAATTCTCTGGCACTCAGTAACAATTCTGTCTGTCCCTGAGTATGAATTCTGTGGCCCTGAGTAACAATTCTGTCTCTGTGCGAGTAACAATTCTGTGTCTGTGCAAGTAACAATTTTGTGTCTGTGAGAGTAACAATTCTCTGGCACTCAGTAACAATTCTGTCTGTCCCTGAGTAACAATTCTCTGGCACTCAGTAACAATTCTGTCTGTCCCTGAGTATGAATTCTGTGGCCCTGAGTAACAATTGTGTGTCTGTGCAAGTAACAATTCTGTGTCTGTGCAAGTAACAATTTTGTGTCTGTGAGAGTAACAATTCTCTGGCACTCAGTAACAATTCTGTCTGTCCCTGAGTAACAATTCTCTGGCACTCAGTAACAATTCTGTCTGTCCCTGAGTATGAATTCTGTGGCCCTGAGTAACAATTCTGTCTCTGTGCGAGTAACAATTCTGTGTCTGTGCAAGTAACAATTTTGTGTCTGTGAGAGTAACAATTCTCTGGCACTCAGTAACAATTCTGTCTGTCCCTGAGTAACAATTCTCTGGCACTCAGTAACAATTCTGTCTGTCCCTGAGTAACAATTCTCTGGCACTCAGTAACAATTCTGTCTGTCCCTGAGTAACAATTCTCTGGCACTCAGTAACAATTGTGTGTCTGTGCAAGTAACAATTCTGTGTCTGTGCAAGTAACAATTTTGTGTCTGTGAGAGTAACAATTCTCTGGCACTCAGTAACAATTCTGTCTGTCCCTGAGTAACAATTCTCTGGCACTCAGTAACAATTCTGTCTGTCCCTGAGTATGAATTCTGTGGCCCTGAGTAACAATTCTGTCTCTGTGCGAGTAACAATTCTGTGTCTGTGCAAGTAACAATTTTGTGTCTGTGAGAGTAACAATTCTCTGGCACTCAGTAACAATTCTGTCTGTCCCTGAGTAACAATTCTATGGCACTCAGTAACAATTCTGTCTTCCCTGAGTAACAATTCTCTGGCACTCAGTAACAATTCTGTCTGTCCCTGAGTATGAATTCTGTGGCCCTGAGTAACAATTCTGTCTCTGTGCGAGTAACAATTCTGTGTCTGTGCAAGTAACAATTTTGTGTCTGTGAGAGTAACAATTCTCTGGCACTCAGTAACAATTCTGTCTGTCCCTGAGTAACAATTCTCTGGCACTCAGTAACAATTCTGTCTGTCCCTGAGTATGAATTCTGTGGCCCTGAGTAACAATTGTGTGTCTGTGCAAGTAACAATTCTGTGTCTGTGCAAGTAACAATTTTGTGTCTGTGAGAGTAACAATTCTCTGGCACTCAGTAACAATTCTGTCTGTCCCTGAGTAACAATTCTCTGGCACTCAGTAACAATTCTGTCTGTCCCTGAGTAACAATTCTGTCTGTCCCTGAGTATGAATTCTGTGGCCCTGAGTAAGAATTCTCTGGCACTCAGTAACAATTCTGTCTGTCCCTGAGTATGAATTCTGTGGCCCTGAGTAACAATTGTGTGTCTGTGCAAGTAACAATTCTGTGTCTGTGCAAGTAACAATTTTGTGTCTGTGAGAGTAACAATTCTCTGGCACTCAGTAACAATTCTGTCTGTCCCTGAGTAACAATTCTCTGGCACTCAGTAACAATTCTGTCTGTCCCTGAGTATGAATTCTGTGGCCCTGAGTAACAATTCTGTCTCTGTGCGAGTAACAATTCTGTGTCTGTGCAAGTAACAATTTTGTGTCTGTGAGAGTAACAATTCTCTGGCACTCAGTAACAATTCTGTCTGTCCCTGAGTAACAATTCTCTGGCACTCAGTAACAATTCTGTCTGTCCCTGAGTAACAATTCTCTGGCACTCAGTAACAATTCTGTCTGTCCCTGAGTAACAATTCTGTCTGTCCCTGAGTATGAATTCTGTGGCCCTGAGTAAGAATTCTCTGGCACTCAGTAACAATTCTGTCTGTCCCTGAGTATGAATTCTGTGGCCCTGAGTAACAATTGTGTGTCTGTGCAAGTAACAATTCTGTGTCTGTGCAAGTAACAATTTTGTGTCTGTGAGAGTAACAATTCTCTGGCACTCAGTAACAATTCTGTCTGTCCCTGAGTAACAATTCTCTGGCACTCAGTAACAATTCTGTCTGTCCCTGAGTAACAATTCTCTGGCACTCAGTAACAATTCTGTCTGTCCCTGAGTAACAATTCTCTGGCACTCAGTAACAATTCTGTCTGTCCCTGAGTAACAATTCTGTCTGTCCCTGAGAATGAATTCTGTGGCCCTGAGTAAGAATTCTCTGGCACTCAGTAACAATTCTGTCTGTCCCTGAGTAACAATTCTCTGGCACTCAGTAACAATTCTGTCTGTCCCTGAGTAAAAATTCTGTGGCCCTAATAACGTTTCTGTGGCCCTAAGTAACAATTCTCTGGCACTGAGTAACAATTCTGTCTGTCCCTGAGTATGAATTCTGTGGCCCTAACTAGCGTTTCTTTGTCCCTAAATAACGATTCTGTGGCCCTCATTAACAAGTCTGTGTCCCTGAGTAATGGTTCTCTGTCCCTAAGTAACTTCTCTCTGTCCCCTATTCTCGTTTCTGTGGCCCTAACTCTGTCCCTGTCCCTAGTACAGAGCGGTCTGCCTCTGTTCAATGACTGCAGGCAAATGAAGATTTCCAAAATGGCCGCTATATATACCTCGACCATTACACAGTGCTGGCTGGCTGGCTGCTGATTGGCTGATGCGATCACATGTCGTTGAGGAATGCATTATGGGGCAGCGCGCCTTGTCTGCGCGCCTTCCCCGACATCCCCGCTCCGTCGCCGCACATGTCAGCCGCCATTTTCGGAAAAATTTCGATTCGCGCGTCCGAATTAGGCTGTTTTTCGGATTCGGCACGAATCGAAATTTTTCCGAAATTCGACTCGAATTCCACTTCGGATACTTCGATTCGCTCATCTCTAATCAAAAGCAATGTCAAACTGGCCAAAACACTCAATTTCAGTGGGGGTTGAATAATTTTGGACACAACTGTAAGACCATCTGCAAATATCCTGAATGACATGAATATCAATTCCACCATTAATGTAGTCACACCTATGTGTCACACAGTAAAGTGACACATAAAATCTACGTAATTAATATATAGACATTCAGAGATCATCAATATGAAAGTAACCTATAGAGGAGGGAGAAAAGGTGTGCAATATGAAATAAAATAAAATAAAATAAAGAGGGGGGGGGGGATAGGAGAGCTTGGGAACTGTTTTAGTTTCTGTCAGTAATTTATGTATGCAGAAATGTAAAGATGCTGCAAATTCTGCTATGCTGGCTAGTAACTCTTCTAGCCCAGAAATTAGCCTCCCTATATATATTCACACAGAAAAGCCCTATTTAGAGTCCATTCAAGCTTCTTATTTTAACTGAAACCTTAAAGAAGGTGGAGTTACACATTGCCCTCGAAACGTGTTAAGCTTTTAGTTTTAGTATAACAAATTAATTTGGACTCTTTTATAATTTGCCTTGGTGCACCTTCCATTGCTGAATGTTTTATTTTCAGGATTGTATTTCAGACTGTCCCCATGAGGGGGATTTCCCCTTACTTCTTGTCCAGGTGATAGGTGTCAGACAGAACAGTAAGAAACAATGATTTTGGGGCATAAACAACATTTAGGACCTGACAGCAGTTTTAACCCTTCCCTACTCTATCCACTAAAAACAAGCTTTTTCCTTAGAGATGGGCATGAATTTACCCACATGCTGGGGCCCTACTCTACATGCTGCCACAGCAGGAGTGATGTTTTGAAACTTTGTTCCACCTTAGAAAGGTAATTATGAAGGTCCTATGAATCCAGCAGTGATATAACATGTAATGGCTATTTTGGGCCTATAATAATTTTCACCTTCTTGGGCCTATAATAATTTTCACCTTCTTGGGCCTATAATAATTTTCACCTTCTTTTGCCTATAATAATTTTCACCTTCATGAAGGCTATTGTGAACTTTTGAACTGTGGGGGATGCCACTTCTAAAGAATCAATTGAGTTGAGGGGGAAGGCAACTGGGAATTCCTGTTTTCTTTAATTAAACTGACCAGCATTCTGAGCCCACCCATTGGAGGTTAAGATATGTGGAAAGGTTACTTGGGTGGGTGAGTCTAGGGGTGGTCTTTTGAAAAGAGTATATACCACCAAAATGAGACTCACACCGCCTCTTTGTCCCCTTGCCTCTTTGGAAGACCAGTCATCAGGATGTCTTCGTAAGGTATTATTCTATGTTTCTTTCCTGTAGTCATCTCTTTGTATTGTATTGTAATATTACTACTTTTAAAGTTATACTGGCTACATTATATTTTGTTATACTATTAATAGCAAGCTTCTTTTCTATGTAAATAAATTAGATCTTTATTTTTTGCACAGTTGTTATCATTTGGTATTAACATTATTGGTATTAGCCACATCAGGATTGGCTAAATTCATGCATAGACAAAAGGTTGTAATCACTTATTCTTAGATAGAACCAAGTGAATAAGTGCAGTAGCAAAACCGCCAAAACAAACATCACTAAGATTTGTACTGGCTGCACTCATGGGGGGGGGGGGGGGAGGCTAGAAGCTTTAGCAGAGAAATCTTGTTACTTAAATCACCCGCAAAAAAATGAAGCAAATATGTGACTTGATATAATATAATTTGGGGAACAATTTGGCCCTTAATGTCTATGATCTTATATCATATTATATTCACCAAGGCCTGAATATAATTGAATATTCTACTATAAAGTAGCAACAGCCCTCAAGTCAGGTAATCAACCACACATTCTGCTATTTTTAAATGGCATAATTTAATAAAGCACTCTACAGAGTTACTGGACAATACACCATTGACCTAAAGGCCAGTAGATGAATGACATGATCACTGCTTGTGGCCCATCTTTTCATACAAATTATTATGATTATTCCTTTGACAGATATATTATGCAGAAAACAAAGAAATGGTAAGGCTATTATCAGATAAAAGAGGGTATGTGATTCACAGTAGTGACTGGGTTCCGGTTGCACTGTATTCTCAGAGGTTAAGGCCAAATGGAGTACTCTGGATATAAAAGTGGAAAAATACTATATACAGCTCGGATAATAAGACTGAGAGTCCAAGGATCATCTGGTCAAATGAAGCCACAATTTCAAGCCCTACTGCTTTTATCATTTAAACAAAAGTGTTTCATTTTCATTGTAGAATTGTTTTTAGAAACTAGAGTTAGAGCGCATGCTAATATATAAATAATGTCTATTTTTTAGGGTGACATAGAAAATTAATACATGCAGAATGTTAGAAAAGATACTTTCACACTTTTCTGATGAAAGAAACCAAGGAAACAACAGTTCATGCATATATTACAAACTGGGAATCTAAGTAAAAATAATTTTACTGGCGATAGCCATATTCAAGAGCTTCTTGTTTCTCAGAGGCAGCAAATTGCAAGGCTGGCTTAGCATTACATTTTCAACCGATTATATCTGGATAACTAGGAATCAGGTAAAAACTTCCAGGCTTTGATTTAACTGTGGCCAACCAAGATCCCAAGTTTGTATGCATCTGTACTTTATTAACTTGGTGTTTTCATGTTTTCACCAAGAATATTTTTATTACAATACAGCCTTGCTATTCACGGGTACCTTAACCACTTCAATCCTGGGCACTTTTAGTGACGGTTCACATACTGTATATGCGGGTTGGATGCGGCTTGAACTGCATCCAATCCGCATGACTTGTAAAAAACATTGCTTCCTATGGTGCCTGTTCACATATGTCCGGTGCAGATTCAATGCAGTTTTAGAAAGAGTCATATCCGATTTCAAACAGTGCAGTCCGGTACAGGTGTGGTTTACAGGCTATTGATTTCTATGGGTACCATTTATAAACCGCATATGTGTGAACAAGATAAGATCCTGAGCTAACCCTGTCCTGAACCTGACATAAACCTGATGTGAACCTGTAAACAACTACTGTATCAATTCGTTGTGAAACCTGAGCTTCAATCCACAACACACATGTGTGAATCAGCTCTTACCCCTTTCCTGCACAGGCCAATTTTCAGCTTTCAGCGCTCTCACAGTTTAAATGACAATTGCGCAGTCATGCAACGCTGTACCCAAACTAAGTTTTTATCAGTTTGTTCACACAACCAGAGCTTTCTTTTGGTGGCATTTAATCACTTCTGGGTTTTATATTTTTTGCTAAATTAACAAAAACAAAACCTGAAAATTTTGAAAAAACACGTTTTTCTTTGTTTCTGTTTTACAATTTTGTAAATAAATAATTGTTCTTCATAAATTTAGACCAAAATGTATTCTGCTTCCTTTTTTTTGGTAAAAATAACTAAAATCAGTGTTTATTATTTAGTCTGTATGAAAGTTATAGAGTCCACAAACTATCTATCATATCTGAAAATTGATCAGCCCTGATGTGCTGACGGCCCATCTCATTTCTTGAGGCCCAAAAATGTCAGGACAGTATAGATAACCCCAAAATACTCCTTTTTGGAAAGTAAACAGTCTGTGGTATTTAGTAAGCGGCAAAGCAAGTTTTTTGACATCGTAATTTTTTGTCATCATTTTTTAGAAAATAAATGAGAAAATTTTTGAGCACCATTTTTTTTACATACTGTCACCAGTGCAGTACAGCGTCATCATAGAACTGGTGGCGGTGATCAGGGACACTGACTGGTGACAACATGGACTGCTGGATTAGCACATCTCACTGTAGTCTTTGCTGTCACAGCAAATGTGAATGGGATATTGACACTGACCATAATTCAGAAGTTTTAGGATAGTATTGTCATCTCATCAAAGGAGGTAGACATTGCTGGCAGGATCAACAGGTATTTTTGTGAGTTTGTAAGAAGAAACAAAGTTCACTGTCATACACAGTTACATAGCTAATCTGGTTGAAAAAATACAGTAGTCCATCTCGTTCAACCAAAAACAAACCATAAAAAACACACCACACATAAATAGAAAACCTCCATATACACTATCCTATACCCACAGTTGATCCAGAGGAAGGCAAAAAAAACCCATAAAGCATGATCCAATTTGCTGCATTGAGGGAAAAAAAATCCTTCCTGATCCCACAAGAGGCAATCGGATATTCCCTGGATCAACGTTACCTATAAATATTAGTATCCTGTTATAGAGTACCATGTGTATCTAGGAAAGAATCCAGGTCTTTTTTTTTTAAACAATCTACTGAGCTGGCTAGACCCAGCTCTCTAGGGAGTCTATTCCACATTTTCACAGCTCTTACTGTGAAGAAGCTTTTCCGTATTTGGAGATTAAATCTCTTTTCCTCTAGATGTAAAGAGTGCCCCCTTGCCCTCTGTGATGACCTCAGGGTGAATAGCTCTACATCGAGTTTACTATATGAACCACTGATGTATTTATACATGTTGTTCATATCCCCCTTAATCTCCTCTTCTTAGGAGAAAATAAATTCAGTTCCTCTAATCTTTCCTCTGAGCTCCCCCATGTCTCTTATCAGTTTGGTTGCTCTTCTCTGCACTTCTTCAGTTTCCTGATGTATTTTTTGTGAATTGGTGCCCAAAACTGAACTGCATATTCCAGATGAGGTGTTACTAATGATTTGTACAGGGGTAATATGATATCTCTCTCTGGAGTATATACCTCTTTTAATACAAGAGAGGATTTTTCTCGGTTTACATACTGCAGCTTGGCATTGCATGTCATTATTAAGCTTGTGATCTACCAGAACTCCCAGATCCTTCTCCACCATTGATTCCCCCAGTTGATCCCCCCCCCCCTAGTATGTATGATGCATGCATATTAACCCCCAAGTGCATAACCTTACATTTATTAACATTAAACCTCATTTGCCACATAGTTGCCCAATTAAACAGTGCATTGAGGTCGGCTTGTAAATTGAAGGCATCCTGTAAGGACGTTATTCCACTGCACAGCTTGGTGTCATCTGCAAACACTGAAATGGGATTTTCAATCCCACACCCTATATCATTTATAAATATATTAAAAAGTAAGGGTCCCAACACTGAACCCTGGGGTACACCACTGACAACCATAGACCATTCAGAGTATGAATCATTAACCACTACTCTCTGAATATGATCTTTTAGCCAGTTTTCTATCCATTTACATACAGATTTTTCCAAGCCTGTAGACTTTACCTTACACATTAGCCCTGTGGGGAATTGTATCAAACACTTTTGCTAAATCCAAGCTTTAATGCTGCAAAACATATTGGTACATTGACTATAGTTCTGCTTCCACTAAAAGAGCACAAAGGAGACAGTTGGATTATCTATAGCAGCCAACTAGATGGTGGCTTGAATGCAAAGAACCATTCAAATGATAAATATACCATTGAAATACATGTTAGTGAACTGTTTTACCTTCCAAAATATTTGCAAATCTATTTAGCAATTTAATGGTTACATATACCCCATTATATAGCTATTTATAGCTATTGCAGCTCTGCAGCTTCCCATGTCACCTGTCTGCTTCCGGATTGTGAACAAGCAACATCACAACGCTGAGGTTCTCTCTATGCTACTGCCCTTCTGTAAGATGCCTAATCGTTTCCTCTACTAGTTCCCTGAAAATAGATCAAGATTACAGCACTGAATAATGCAATACAACTTGATTACCTCTGATTTCTCTTGTACAGGGAATTATCAGAAGGCAGTATACATATAGATACTATGCAGTTTTACTAGCAGTGCTGTAAGGCACAGCATATTTAGGGATTTTCAGATAAAATAGATCATGAGTGGTAAGGGGCATATTTTATATTTTAACTCATTTTTTATTTGATTTCCCTCTGGATCAGTTGCTTTAGGTAAAACCTCTCATTTCTTTTTTTACTCCAAATAGCTCTTACTTGTTTAGCCACATGCTGTTTTCCAGTGGCTAACAGTAAGAGAATATCAGTTCCAGGGCTTGTTCTCGGCAGATGCTCTTGGAAATACATCAGTTAAGGTACACAGTTTTACTGTACATTTTGAAGGTCTCTATTTAGTTGATTTGAGAAATAGAGATAAGCAGACCAGTCCACACAAGTCCAATCTTACGGTACATTAGGTTATTTCACTTCAAACAGAGATTGCAGATAAACAATCCTCCTAATGACTAGCACTGAGCCAAATGTACAAAGATTTGGTTTGAGGAGGGCTCAGCAAACATTACTGAAGTCTGGGGTGCCAAATCTGATCATCATTGAAGACAATGGGAGCTAAATATTAAAAAACAGTAATGGTGATTTTGTAGGCAAATTGGCAAGGGATTGTTAAACAAATGGCAGATGGGGATGAATACCGTCCTAAGGAAAATGTACCAAAGCAAACAATTAAAAAAAATTACATTTGTCGGGAAGCAGGGATTTTAAAATTGCTTAAAGGGCAACATTAATAATGCAAAATTCCTTTAAATAACATGCCGGGGAAAGGGGGGGGGGATTGTGTCCTTAACCTGCCTCTGAAGTGGTACATCTGTATGATATATACAACATACTACAGGAAAACTGACATTTACAAAGAAAAAAAACGGTATACATTGTGGGTAATTTACAGCTTCTGACTGCTTTATTTTGTTTTTAAAATTAACACCTGGCTATTCCATTTATGTATATCAGACCCCTATCCTAGATAAGGAGAGCCTGGTATAGATGGTAATGGGGTACACCACACTAAAAAGAAAAAAAAAAGTGTTGAATTTCCCTTAGAAATACATACCAGATCCTTATATAAGATGAAGGTCTCGTGTGGTTGTCAAGGGGGATACACAAAGGAAAACACTCGCTGCCCCCCAATTGTATTCTGTTATGAATTTTAGGGGGAAAACTCTATGCAAAAAACAACCAACCGAGAGCCGATCACGACAGTTCTTGAAAATTATCGGATGGGACAAGCACGAACATTTTTCTCATAAGAAACAGAACAAACAATTTTGTTTAATTAGTAAAGCATTCGTCCATAAGAAAATCGAGTGACCAAGACGTGCATAATTGGAAACGTAAAAACAACCTAGAAAATGGACAATAAAAATAATCTTTGTATACAATGAAAATGTTCATGAAAAAACATTATTTTCAGGACAGAAATATGTTTAATTGCAATAATTGAATGATAATCTTATTGCTACACAATCTTGGTTATAATCTGCAGATCTTCTTATAAAGACATACTGTATACCCTGTAAATATAAATTTTTTTATTATACCATTGACATCACTTCTGATTACATGCTGGTACGTTGCTACACACACATTTGAAGTTGTACTGGATCGTACAAGAATTTCTGTACACTTAGTAGCACTCTCGTATTCGATATGAGAGTAGCATGCAAAAAACCATGAACAATCACTTGTTTGATTTTCTCAACGTATGTACTAGGTACTATCCAAGCATGCAGCCAGGTAGGCAGGCTAGGAAAGGGGTAAATTGAGTGTGGCCCCTCCGAACGATAACAGGCCACATGGCCTCAGCATGAGAGGGTACCACATTGATGAGGACAAGGGAAGGAGTATTAATGGAATCTAAGGACCCCCAGATATTGGATCCACCCATTATGTCAATGAGTTAGCAATGCACAGTACCCCTATTAATTTACAATAAAATGTAATTAGTAAATACACAACACATTTCGACCAGTTTTTATAAAAAATATTTTTTGAAAAAACAAAAAAGTACCACAATGTAAATGAATCACTAAATGCATTGTCTAGCAATGCAAATCCTCCTCAATCACAATGAATGACGCCCACTAATTCGCCCAAAAAAATCCATGCAAAGATGGACACGTCTTATCTTGTCACTGCACTCGCCTCGAATTACAGCTCAAGTCCCTGCTGCTAAAGGTAAACAAAGGGGCAGGGCATACCCAGTGATGTCAATGTCATTGATGATGTCAGCCAGTATCTCTGCCCCTTTGTTTAGAATGTTGGGGGATCATCTCTAGTAAATGAATGGGATTAGGTGTGCACTGGTTGCTAAGGACACGGTGGGTGCCAGGACCTACTGCTTTCTTAACAACCATTGCAGAAGAAGAAGGAAGCTGTCATAATAGTGGTAGCTAAAAGTCTGGCATTTGGACAAACACCGCAACAAGCAACATTTAGTCCAAACCGATATTCAGACTGAACCAAGTACTCTCCCCTATTAGTGTCCTAGAAAAGTAAACCAGTTACTAATTTACTTTCCCAATTCAGAGTGGTATGGAGGCCCCCATCCCCAAAAGCAGAATGCCTACAGTTCTTTTTTAGGGCAGAAATGTCAGAAACTGGGCACTGGACAAATATTCCTTAGAAGGCTATGACATTACATAAAGTAGGGATTATTGCCCCCTAAACCCCTGCAATGTTAAGGCTCCATGTACACGAGCCTACCCTGCCACAAATTACAGCAAAATTCGGCAACTGCGGTACCGCGATTTTGACGTGGTTTTGCCGCATTTCGTGTTTTCCCACGGTCGGCAGTTAAAACGTTCCTATCCTGAATGCGATTCTTCCGTGTTCAGCAGAGGGAGGTTTAGCCTCACCTAAATGTGGCAGCTCCTAAACTCTGCTAAAAGCCTATGTGTACATGGACACAGACTTTTATGGAGTTGAGTTTAGGAGCTTTGGCAAAAAAAGGCCAAAAGCTACTAAACTCGAGTTTAGGAGTTGCTCGTGTACATGAAGCTTAAAAGTTGGATACACATTAGATCTCATTAAGATCTCATTAAGTGACCAGAGGACTTTTAAGGAGTCTGCATTCACTATGCACATGGACATCTTTAATAGAAAAGCCTGCTTCTGCATTGCAAGTAGTGAATAGTCCCCTGGACCACTTTTATCAGTTCACTAATACATTGATCAAATAAAGCTAGTAGTAATAAACCACTATGCACTGTAGAGATGATAACTCACAGAATCATTAGCAACAATAGAAATCTCCTTCACTCTATCCAAAAAAAAAAGTTTGGGCTGGAGTTAGGCTTTGGCACAAACAACACTACTGACTTGCAATATTTATAGGGACCATGACTCATAGAAAATGTGTTTGTAGCAGTAGTGTACCAAGTAAAAAATGCATGACAGTGGTTGTTACAGGCCTCGCTTACAAATGACTAGACTATGAACACAAAGGTATTATTTTTATTTTAAGTTCTGTCTGTTCTGTTTAAGTTCTGTTTAAAGCAAGTCACTCGTGCAAAAATTAAAAGTCAGCAGCTACAAAAACAGTCCCTGGAGCCAGCATATTAAAGTGTTACAAAACCCACAACAGTAAAATCAGTGTGTATATGCAGTAAAGCATGCTTGTTTTACTCACTGTGGAACCTAAGGGGTTAATCCTCTGCATTGTGTTAAAACGCTGTTTAATCCTGACTTCTATGATCCTCCCCTTTCCTCCAGTGCCCCCCTCTTATCTCCTAATAAGACATATCGTGTGAAGACACTCTGCACATACTCAGTTTGGTGTGTATTGCTAGAGATATTTTTTTTCTTGGGAGAGTGCATGTAATCAGCACAGGGCCAATCAGCACTGTCCAGACAGAGGTCAGGGGTTCTGCATTCTCCTATAGCAGAAAGAAAACTCCTCCTTCAAGCTTTAACCAGTGCTCTGCTGGACACTGATTGAAGTCACAAAGCTGCTCTAACTGCTAATGAGAAAAGGTATTTAGCAGTTTATATTTACTAAAATAATTGCAATTCCATTCTCTGTTTACTGTGGGAGACCAGATATAGTGAATGCAGGGTCCTGGGTTTAGTAGCACTTTAACTGTGCGCATTCGGCTGTGATTCCTTGTGGCTTCTAAGCTGGCTTCCAATTGCACATGCACAAGCTGTGCTCCACTTTATGATTGTTTGCGCAGTCTTTTGGTACTTGTGACCTGCCCCAGACAATGGTGGAAGGGAACATCCACTTGGATCTCCTAAGCAATCTGAGCAGAATTGAGAGCGGGCAAAGTTCCACTTTAAAACAGAGCTCAACCCAAAAGGGGAAGTTCCACTTTAAGCCTTTGTCCCCTGCTCCCCATTAAGTAATGGGGAGCAGGTACCAGAATTTGACAGGTACCTGCTCCCACTTCCGCTGTGATCGCCTAGGCGATCAGAAGCGGAAGTTGTCCTCCCCCCTTCCTCCCCGTAGTCTTCTGGGACACGTGACAGGTCCCAGAAGATGACGGGGCCATTCACAAAGTGCAGCGGGCGCCCGGCTGTGAAGCCACAAGCTGTCACAGTCGGGTACCCACACTGAAGATGCTGGCACCTGGAAGAGAAGAAGGCCAGTGAAACCAGCGGTGGTGAGGACACCACTGGACCGAGGGACAGGCAAGTAATACAAGTCTGTATTTTAAATGTCAGCAGCTACAGTGTTTTTTTTCAGGTGGAACTCCGCTTTAAGTTTTGTCAAGCTTCACATCCTGTCTGGTGTGAACATATATCGGAAATGGCATTATTAATAACCTTTCACTTTAGATTATAAAATCACCAAACTCGTTCCTACCAATGTCTTATCTTTATGGTATATCCTGGTTGCAACACTTCTATTTTGGATGGCATATCCTGGTATATCTTGGTTGCAACCCTTCTATTTTGGATGGCATATCCTGGTATATCTTGGTTGCAACCCTTCTATTTTGGATGGCATATCCTGGTATATCCTGGTTGCAACCCTACTATTTTGGATGGCATATCCTGGTTACAACCCTTCTATTTTGGATGGCATATCCTGGTATATCCTGGTTGCAACCCTTCTATTTTGGATGGCATATCCTGGTATATCTTGGTTACAACCCTTCTATTTTGGGTGGCATATCCTGGTATATCTTGGTTACAACCCTTCTATTTTGGATGGCATATCCTGGTATATCTTGGTTACAACCCTTCTATTTTGGGTGGCATATCCTGGTATATCTTGGTTACAACCCTTCTATTTTGGGTGGCATATCCTGGTATATCTTGGTTACAACCCTTCTATTTTGGGTGGCATATCCTGGTATATCTTGGTTACAACCCTTCTATTTTGGATGGCATATCCTGGTATATCTTGGCTACAACCCTTCTAATTTGGGTGGCATATCCTGGTATATCTTGGTTACAACCCTTCTATTTTGGATGGCATATCCTGGTTTATCTTGGTTACCACCCTTCTATTTTGGGTGGCATATCCTGGTATATCTTGGTTACAACCCTTCTATTTTGGATGGCATATCCTGGTATATTTTGGTTACAACCCTTCTATTTTGGATGGCATATCCTGGTATATCTTGGTTACCATCCTTCTATTTTGGATGGCATATCCTGGTATATCTTGGTTACAACCCTTCTATTTTGGATGGCATATCCTGGTTACAACCCTTCTATTTTGGATGGCATATCCTGGTTATAACCCTTCTATTTTGGATGGCATATCCTGGTATGTCCTGGTTGCAACCCTTCTCTTTTGGATGGCAGTTTGTAGAAACACAATCCTTTACAGTGTATTGTGTTGCTACAAACCCTCTATTTGTCATAATCCAGTTACTAGTAACTATGAAGGACAGCACTTTTAATGCAACATTATTGCAATAGTCATAAAAGTCAATAGCTTTTCAAAAATGCATAAATATATTTCTGTCAAAACACATATACAGCAACAGTATATTATTTAAAAAAAAAGCTGTATCTTTTATTTCTAAAAAGCAGTTCTTGAACTCTAGACATCTAACTGATGGACTGAGATGATGTCATCAGTCTGCTGCATGCACGAGGAAGCATTTTCATAGTAAGACACCCTCCAAGCGACCAGACTGTAGCAATGTAACCTAGTAAGCAGTCACAGATTTGTGAACCAAGAACTGCAAAAGCACCTGAATTTACATGACTGCCATCTCTGATCTGGCCTCTTGGTCCAGAAAGTAGATGATAACCTTGGATGATGCCTGGACAAAGTTGGCTCTGTCCTTCCAGAGAGAAAAGTAGGTTGTTTGAGGGTGTCTGTAACCTCTGTAAGATGCAGTAAACCCCTGTAGGTGTTACACATTACTTGTCAAGCACTTAACATCGAAAGTCTCCCTGACGTTAGATCCATTTTAACCTCTTACCTGGATTAATATTCTTAGCAAGCATTTATCCTGATTAATATTGTTACAATCCTCTTACTTGTGATGCATCTCTCTGTACTGCTAGCATTCCAGCTTTCCAGATTTCCTTCATACAGGTTTAGATTATGTGCCAGATATTTCTCTTTATTTTAGAAACATCACTCCAATGAACTTCTTAACTGGCCTAGGGTTGTGATCAATCCATTATTTTAGAAAAAAAAAGCCAGAACAATAATCGTGAAATAACAGCGCTGGAGCTGAGAGTACCTACCCTAAAATACATGGCTTGTTGACAGTTATTATATTAATTTAGCATTAGCTGGGGGCACCAAATACCACCTTGCCATCTCTGATGTACAACATCACAAGTAGCTGGCGGCCCATGTCAGCCCTCATCAACCTTTATGTCGCACCTGCTGTCTAGACATCATTATCCAACAGCAAGAACATGACATTATGAATGTACCGAGTGCTTGGTACATTTTCTCCATCCTTCAAATACAACAATTTTGTGTTTTATAGTTGGCTCAGTCAACCTACATGTGGTTCAATAGCAGCAATCAACCAGGGACCCATGTCATTCGCTAGGAACATCTATATCATGCTACAGCCTCAAGTCACCTAGAGATATTAAGTCACCCCGAGCAGACATCTTCCAGGAGAAACACGACACATACTCTTACCCAACTCACAGACACAAGCACTTGTCTTGTGCGTTTAATAGGGAAGCATTTATGTTCAATGGCTGTTTTTTTACTATATAGTATCATTATATGAATAAAGATTTAATTTTTGCATGAAATGGGTGAGGCAACCCAAAACTAATATTTTATCTATGTTGATTGGCTGAATTGTACACTGTCTTAGAGGGTTTCAAGAGGGTCTCCTGTGAATGTCACTGCCAGATTTTTTGTCACACATCTCCATCTCATTCCTGTTTGTATAGCATGCAGAGTCTCAATCATCTTGCAGCAGAAACCTTTTGAACATTTAGGGCCACTTAAGTTATTTGGTAACTGGTTGCGGGCCACAATGAAATAAAATGGTTTAGAATTTAAAATTTTTTATTTTGAATATCATAATGAACATTTTCCTCCTGCAGTTGCTGAATGCTGGTGGGAGTGAGAGGAGGAGAAGCCTGCTTTCAGCAGGAGGAAAATGGAGAGGATCAGGTCCTGCATACGCCGCCCATACTGCCCTTCCTGTCCAAGTGTAAAACAGAATGTGACAGGGAGGCCACTCGGGCCTGCTGAAGAATGGGGCTTGATCAGCATTGTGACCCCTACCTTTACCCCCCCAAACTGCAAATGTAAATGAGCCATTACTGTCCTGAGCCGCCTATAAGGCTGCTTTCACACTAATGCGTTGCAGTTTACCTGCACCATGGATGCTGCACAGTGTACCTGCGGCTTTCTTGTGGGTTAGTTGCGCTTTGTTATAGACTTCTATTATATCTTGAAGGTGTAGTGCACTTTCAGAAAGCTCACCAAACACTCACAATCAGGGGCGGACTGACCATTTGGAAACTCGGGCACTGCCTGAGGGCCTGGGGTCAGTAGGTGGCCCCATGAGATGCCCCTGGTACCTTTTTCATAGGCTTTTTTGTGTTTGGGCAAGGACACAGGGGCCCCATGATCCCCTATTGCCCAGGGGCCCCATGAGTTGTCAGTCTGCCCCTGCTCACAATATATTAGAAGTCTATGGCTCAGTACAGCTAACCTACAGGAAAGTCATACAGTAGGTGCACTTCACTGCACCTGGGGATCACTGTGAAAGCAGCCCAATAGTTGTTAACCCTTTTATAGTTGGCAATATGCCCATTGCAAAAGCACAGAGTATGTGTTGCTTAATACACTGACATTCTTTCCCTCTTCCAGCTCCTGCTGGCATCACTCTCTGTCTCCAGGCTTCTAGAAAGGTCACAGGTGAAATGCACTTGGTATCACTCTGTCTGGGACAGGATCCGGCGCTACAGAGGAAGCATCAACTTATGCAGCTCCTGCTCTTTCAGCTCCCGGCTCGATGCACTCTGATTCTCTGGGATGATGGGTCAGCAAGCCTAAATCACAATCAAGGGCTTTCGCTTTCCTGGTTTGAGGTTTCAGGCCACATCAGAGGGCTCCACAGGCCACAGGTTGAGCACTCCTGTCTTACAGCATTCTTCTAACTAAAATGTTTGTTTTTTGTGCCTTCGTTGGAGAGATTCTGCTCTTTTCCTGTCCCGATAACGCAACAAAAAAGTAGTTAAAATACAGTATGGACATAAACAGCAAAAAAAAAAAAAAAACCTGAGAGAAGTTCATACACTTCCCCAGGTTATTAAAACCCTTTATGGCAAAGAGGGCAGCTCTTACTTTAGGCAAAAGTCATAGGTGGATCAGCTGGATTTAACCCAGAAATTTAAGTGCATAATTTTGGCAAAGATGACTTGTATTTTATCACTAAAACTGTTGCTGATTATTAATTACAGTTGGATTGTTTAGCTGAAATAAATTAGCTCATTGTTTTTATGATTATTGTTGGTAGTAGGATTATGGCTGACCTTGAAGTTTATAGATATCATTAGGGTAAAGTTTTAAGCTACGAGGTCGTGGTTCAGGGGTAGGTTTGAGGGCTCTGTACAGAAAAAGGTTATATTTATAGGGAAAATTGAGGTTAAAATTTAATTTTTTTATTTAGTGGAGTTACAGGTAGTATGCTGCAATGCCCTTCTTCATCCTTACTGGTAAATCACCAACACTCCCCCCTTCCCACAGAATCTTTGCTGTGCTCACAGCCTCTTTATAAAATGTGGATCATGTTCCTTCTGCGTATGTACCCCGCATTCTCTAATCGTTCCAACTCAGAGTTTTTATTCTGCTTATAAAAACTCCCCATGGTAATGCAGTCCATTTCTGAGAAAGGAGCAAGAAGTACAAGCAAGGATTTTGAAGAAGAGGTATAACACTTTAAGCCACCGGTTGAGGTTAAGGGTAAATATTGTACTATTTATTATAGTTTTAGGTGTAGTGGAGGAGTCTCCAAATATCAAATATGCTATAAGCATCAGTGGGAAATAATCAGAGACAACAGAAATTCACTTATGTTAACCAACAGGTGCAGTAAATTCATTCTCCTGCACCAAAATAACCAAGTAAAGTTTTAAAGTCCAAAACAACATGTTGATATAAGCAGCCTATTAATGGTGTTACAAGATAAGATTTATGACATTTACTGGTCCTTTAAGAAGCCAGCTGATAGATCTTAAAATTATAATTGTCATGTCCTTGTACTATGACCCAAGTTCATTCAATAAAACACTAAAGACAGAAGGTCAATATATCATTACTGGCACACTATATGGAGTTGTGGCGATATTGTGTTCTTGAAGAATACCTTTATTGCCAGCCTTCATTGTCATTGTCCTTTCTCCTACAATAGATTGATTCCCCAGAGCACAAGTTATATGCTTCTTAGGTATCCCATATAGAGCTCCGCTAATCCCTCAAAAATTATGTTGGCGGTTGGCCTTTTTAGGAAGAACAAATCTTTTCAGTGATTGAAATAGTTTTGTTTGTAGGTTTCTAAGATGTTCCCAAGCAAGGTTAAGGGCAAGTTCAACCTTTGTTGCCTTACTTAATCGATAAATCCCAGTAGAAACACAGACAGATCATTGTTGACTGAGGTGCTGTGACAGTAATCAACACAAAACTGCTCATCTCCTATCATGAAATGTGCAGCAATTCTTGAGGGTAATTCAAGAAGTTCACCGTTTTCTGATCCTTGGTCACCACTGTAATTCAGCTCTCTTTCTTTCCACTTATTTTTTTTACACAGCCAATAGAAAGGCAGCAACGCTGACACATGACCTCTAATCAAAACTTCACAAAGCTGAAGTGAACTGAATTAAGAAACAATACTATTAGCACTTCTATCATAAAAAATACTTTACAAAATGAAAACATAATATCTTTTGGTGCAGTAGCTACTTTTGAAAAAAAAATTGCATTAACTAAATTTTTTAAATGTTTTCCACAGAGAAAGACAAAGGATTCCATGATGTGTAATGTATTTACTTTAAGTGCAGCATGTGCAAATCTTTCAAGACAACCTGTCTAAAAGCATTGCAATTCAAACTAAGCATATGATAAAAAAATACATAGGCAATGGTTACTTTCTTAAAAACAGAAAAAGTGCTATCTCCAATAAATGTGACCAAACAAACTCAATAAGATGTGGATAAATAAATAATAAAAAAAATGAATATGTGATAATTCATATATACAGTAAATCTCTCTAAATGATGCAGAATACATACATAGACATCATATATATCAACTTCTCGTGAATGAACCAAATGAATCAATGGTTAAACGAATTCATATAATTACATAAAATAAATAAGTGAAGCGTCCATTAAGTAGATAATCAGTGCAGTGATGTGTTGTGCGTGCCCAAGATACCCATGCAATATGTGTGATCCAATAATCCTTCACCATGTGTACTGAGGTTGGCAACTTACCAGTTGCCCATCATACCCAGGGTGTTCAATATTCACATAGCATCATCATATTGAACGTAATATTCTGATGATACAGAGAGGGGTATCAACCCCATACATGCTCAAAAAAGAAGAGAAAAGATCACTTCCATAGTGTGATATGTTTAATGGAATAAATATAAGTACAAAAAATAGTGCACTTACATGGTATTGTGCCCCCCCCCCCCCCCCAGTCACCAAAATAAAGCACAGATTGGATAACAGACACTACACCCCGCTGTTTGCTGTATTATAGCCGATGTGCGTTCCACGAGTCGGAACCAATTACCAGAAGTGACTTTCTGATGACTTGATTCTGAAAAATATATTGAGGCCTAGCTGCTGTCGTCATTTTTGGTCCCTTCTACACATCACTTCCGGTGATTGGTTTCGACTCATGGAACGCACGCCACCTGTAATACAACCAACGATGGTGTGTAGTGTCTGTTATCTGATCTGTGTTTTATTTTGGTGCCTGGGGGGGGCACAATACCATGTAAATGCAATATTTTTGTGTACTTATATTTATTCCATTAAACATATCACACTATGGTAGTGATCTTTTCTCTTCTTTTTTAAGCATGTATGGGTTTGATAACCCTCTCTGTATTGTCAGAATATTGCAAGAACCTTTGCTGATTTTTCCATTACCCTTCAATATGATGATGCTATGTTAATATTGAATATGCTGGTTATGATGGGAATCTGGTAAGTTGCCAACCTCAGTACACGTGGTGAAAGATTATTGGATCACCCGTATTGCATGTGTTTCTTGGGCACATGCAAAAGGAGTTCTCTATCAACACATCACTGCACTGATTATCTACTTAATGGACACTTCACTTATTAATTTTATGTAATTATATGAATTAGTTTATTCATTTATTTATTTGGTTCATTCACGAGAAGTCAATATATATGATGTTTATGTATGTATTCTGCATCATTTAGAGATTATATGAATTTAGAGAGGTATATATGAATTATCATATTTTCATAATTTTTTATTATTTATTTATCCATATCTTATGGAGTTTGTGAGTGTATATTTATTGGAGATAGTGTTTTTTCTGTTTTTGATATTGATTTAAAGTGGTGCACACTTTGAAGAGTAGCTGTCTCCCTTTTTTAATACTTATTTTGGTTGGGATTGGTGCCCCTGTTTTTTTGTTTTTCAGTGGTTAATTTCTGTAAGATCTATTAAAGCAATGGTTTGAAAATTGGTGAGCTGCAGAATATTATGCATCATGGTAAGACAGGTGATGTGCCACAAGAACCAAGGGGCTCCACTTAGGGGGCACTAGCTCTGAAATTGCCCCCCACCCACCATGACAGAAATGAATATATAAAATATTTCTTGCTTTCATGCCACCTTCATTAGCTGGTCCACAGGACAGCCACCTGCAGCATCAGAAACAGCTCAAAGCACTGGTTGGCTAGCTAAAAAGCAATTTATTCAACTAGTAATAGAAGGAGACAGGTGCACCAGGCCAAGACAGTGTTCAGATTTGGCTACATATTGTGCGCAGGGGGGGGGGGGGGGGGTTGTAGCATTTTAAAAACTTTATTTTGTAAAGGGAGATACCTTACAAAAGACAATACAGCAGATTCTCAGAAAATGGCAACTGGACTCCTCAGATTGACACTAGTTTGTATAATGTTACATGTCTTTCAAGATTAACTTTAGGTAATTTTGCACAAAATAAATAAATTAGCACAAGGAACAGCACTTACATTCAGCTAGAAGTGTCTGTTGTTTTGGTAGCTGCTATCTTAGTTGAAATCTGTAGTCCTCTGAGACCCACCTTATGCCCATATGCCCACAGCAATAATCTTCCAGTGTTGTGGGGCTTAATACAGCCATTGGACCTGTCGTAGGCACTCATCAAGAATGCCCAATGTGCCCACACTTTACACCCCTCTCCTCTATTCATATATAGCTTCAAAAATTTCAAGAGAGAAGCCACCAGCACAAGGGACACTTCTCACTAAATGTACTGTCCCTTGTACTGATATAAAAAAAAAATCTGAAATTAGATTTAAATGTGATGGGCAACAGGAAGGCTCAGGAGACAGGAGGAGTGGGATCAAGTTTGGCTTTTGAGGGAAAAATCAATATTTGCATTTTACTTCATTGGGATATATCTATGGATCTACTTGTCAGTTGGGCAATCAAATTCTACTAATGATAACTATTGCTCACATATTATTTTCATTCTATGCTCAGTTTGAACTACCCAGGCTTGTTAATGATTAACTTAAGGTTTCTAGTATATATGGTCAAATCTTCCAAAGATTGGACCTGGGCCACCCCTGTATACTCCAGACTTATCAATATGAGCACTGGCAGTTTACCTTCAGTGTGCACCTTTAGGTTGCATCCGCACTTTCAAATGCACCCTGCCTCCAATTAGAAACCCTCAGTGGGGGTTCCCAAGATTAGCTGTGAGTAGGCAGCCCCTATGAAAGCAATAGGAAGCTGCTGGCTGTCACAGCTAATCGAACCCACTTCCACTTGTAATCACTCAGAAATCACTCACATGCATGTAATCACTCACATGCAGAGATCGCAAGGGAATGATTGGCCCTAGACACAGATTGGAGCAATTACATTGCTGGAGTTCTCGCAGCTGATCTCAGTCAAGGGCCTTCTGTTCTCAACAAGTTAGCAGAGAACCCTTTGAGGAGGTGATTGGTTACTACTATTGGTTAAAAAATGTTCAAAATTACTGGATAAACCCCAACGTTAAGCTTTTATCAGACTGCGCCCTAATTAAAGAGGGTAAGTTTCCAAGTTGCAACGGTATTGCACTGTTTCTTGTTAAAATTGAAATTCCCCTTTTGTAATTTAATTTTTCTCTTTGAAACAATGCATATTTGTAACGCAAAATGGGATCCATGGCTCTCTATAAAAAAAAATCTCTAAATACCTAGAACCTCAAATTGTTCATTACTTCACTTTTTCCTTTCTTCGTTTTACTATAATAAAGTTCAATATGTATTTTAGTAGTTCACCAAAACAGATTTATATCATATACTTTATAAATATCTTAAACTAAATTCAGTATCATTGTTATACAAAATATACATTATATTTCTTTGTACAATGATATTTTGTTATGCTTTTTTGTAAACCACATTGTGTATTAGTATTATTATTATTATTATACAGTATTTATAAAGCGCCAATAGTTCACTCAGCGCTGTACATTACAAAGGGGGACAGAACATGTGACAGAACAATACCAATACAATGCAAAACATGAGGGGATCGAGGGCCCTGCTCTTTCAAGCTTACAATCTAGGAGGGAGGGGATGGTGGCACAGGAGGAGATAGCTGTGGGGGATGGAGTGGTAGGAAGAGTGGAGGAGGTCGGCAAGTTAGCAGTGGGTGGGGTAGGCTTCCCTGAAGAGATGGGTTTTCAGGGTGCGCCTAAAGGAGAGGAGAGTAGGTGATAATCTGATGGGTTGGGGCAGGGAGTTCCAGAGGATGGATGACACCCTGGAGAAGTCCTGGAGGCGGGCATGGGAGGAGCAGACCAGGGAACTAGAGAGAAGGAGGTCTTGTGAGGAGCGGAGTGTGCGTGCTGGGCGGTACTTGGATATTAGGTCAGTGATGTAGTTTGGGGCAGTATGATTAACAGCTTTGTACGTCAGTGTTAGGATTTTGAATTTGATCTGTTGCGCAATCGGAAGCCAGTGGAGGGATTGACAGAGGGGGGTGGCGGAAACGGAGCGGTTGGAAAGGTGAATGAGTCTGGCAGCCGTATTCAGGATCGACTGAAGCGGGGATAGCCAGCGGCGAGGCAGGCCAGTGAGGAGGGAGTTGCAGTATGACATAATATTGCCCATATATTGTAATGTATATTTTTCATTCACAAACCCTTCAAAGAAACCTGTAAGTTCAGGTGGAGCCAGTTTGTAATAAAAACACCTGCAAAAATAATTTCTCTTCATAAAAGTAAACAAATATAGTAAATATATGACTGAAACACTGCTAATAGTAATTATAATAAATAACTATATGAAATAGATACAGCATCTAACTGCAAAAATGCTCTGTATAACTTCACACAATTAGCAATGTGTTACTTCCATTCTATAAATACATATAAGTCCATTATGAATTTGATTAGCACATAGGCTCAGTAGTATGTTATCAACATTGGTTACATTTATCTATAGCATTACAAATAAAACAAATGCCAGCCACATAGCTTTAGCTTTTCTGGCGTCTCTTGTTCTGTACTTAAAATGATTATACGATTAAATGTAGAACAACTTCAGCTGTATGGTTTGTCAGTTCTTGCCAGAAACAATTTTTTGTTTGATGACATTAATAGTACTCCTTGTGTCTATCAATGTTTGAGACTGTTATGAGCACAGTGCCCTCTGCCTGTGAAAAGACAAACAGCAGCCCTCAATCAGCCAGCCAGCGATACCACGTGCATGTAGGCAGCAGATGGCATGTTTTGCCTATGTGAAGTAATCTCTAGCTGTAGAACAGCATATTAAGCTGTATGCATGTGTGGTTTTCTGTCTACCTGTCATCTACAGAATGCTCACAGCCAGCATCCCTCATAAGACTGTCACTGGTGAGATTCTGCGGCCGTCTGTGTGGCTTACCTCCCAGCTGCCTTCGCAGGACTGCTTCTTTAAACGTACAGTCCAGTTCTCAGGGCTGGGCTCCAGGCAGTGGTCCATTGAAATGATGACAGGTTGGGTAAGCACAACTCCAGGAGGGCCACAGCTGACAATAGGACCCAGAAGTGTTTGGCAGCCAGCTAGGGGTAACCTCAAGATTAGAAAGGAAAGGTAGAAGATGTGAGATTCAAGTGCAGAGAGTTGCATATGTTAATAAATTCAATCATACACTTCAAATGAAAATGAACAATATAATATCTAGCTCACACAATGTTGTTACTAGCATTGGGACAGGGGATGATGCAACTCTTGGGTCTAAAAAAGTAAATGGAGCCATCCACACAATACTGTCATGAACAGAACCTTTTCACATCATCACATTATATTCACAATTATGACAGTTCACATTCAAGGTCACACAAATCAAGGGTATGATCTGGCAAGGCCATAGCTATACCCAAAGCAGGTCATACAACAGCTATGGAGTTTAACAGTACAGGGGATCCAGTTCTGTCTGTTTGCATAATGATTTATCTAGGCAGCAACTGCATTTGGTAAATAAGTGTGTATAAATGAATCTGCAGGTGTGTTCAAAATAATAGCAGTGTGTTTAAAAAAGTGAATAAAGCTCAAAATCCTTCTAATAGCTTTTATTTCCATACACACAATGCATTGGGAACACTACACATTCTATTCCAAATCAAAACATGAAGAAAAATATATCAAATTTGTGTTGTTCCTCTAAAGAAATTGAAGAAAAGTGAATATTAGACTGTTCAAAAAAATAGCAGTGTTTGCATTCTTCTTTACAAACTCAAACATTCACTATATAAACTGAAAAATGTTTGAAGATTTTGCTTTCCTTTGAATCACTTAATTAATATTTAGTTGTATAAGCACTGTTTCTGAGAAGTGCTGCACATCTGTGTTGCATGGAGTCAACCAACTTCTGGCACCTGTGAACAGGTATTCCAGCCCAGGATGATTGGACTACATTCCACAATTCTTCTCTATTTCTTGGTTTTGCCTCAGAAACTGCATTTTTGATGTCACCCCACAAGTTTTCTATTGGATTAAGATCCGGGGATTGGGCTGGCCACTCCATAACGTCAATCTTGTTGGTCTGGAAGATAACTTGGCTTCACATAGGCGTCTTCTAATTGTAACAGTACTCACAGGTAACTTTAGACCTTCTTTGATCTTCCTGGAGCTGATTGTTGGCTGAGTCCTTGCCATTTTGGCTATTCTTCTATCCATTCGAATGGTAGTTTTTTGCTTTCTTTCACGTTTTTCAGGTTTTGGTTGCCATTTTAAAGCATTTGCGATCATCTTAGCTGAGCAGCCTATCATTTTCTGCACTTCTTTATATGTTTTCCCCTCTCCAATCAACTTTTTAATCAAGGTACGCTGGTCTTCTGAACAATGTCTGGAACGACCCATTTTCCTCAGAATTTCAGAGAGAAATGCACTGTAACCAGCATGTACAACATTTGCTGCCTTCCTTCCTTAAATAGGGGGAATAATTGCCACCTGTTTTTCAAAGAATGAATGACCTCACTAATAGAACTCCACACTGCTATTATTTTGAACATGCCCCTTTCAATTAGTGATTCAATTACACGGAATCAGCAACATGCATGTCATGACTGTTGGGTCTGTTGGATTTCTATTACTCTACTACACCTGCTAGTAAATTATTTGCTATGTAGAAATATCATTTCTACCAAAAACAGTGATTGATCAAGTTAGTGATGTCTGACTGCTATTATTTTGAACACAACTGTATATATACTTCAGACTGAAACACTATGGGATTAGATGAGAGAATAGTGCAAGTGTTAGCAGTGTGACTGCCTTCTAGACGGAGAATGGAGAAGCTATTTTACTATGAGACCCTATCATATACTGTATGCACTCGCTCTTCCTTTCCTCAGTTATTTATCCCTAAAGCTAGCAATAAATCAATATTCATGTAGACTAAATGACTTACTCTTGGGCATTAAAATAAAAGAAAATAGATTAGCATATCCCCAATCTTATACATTCTTAGTCCATAATAGATGGTTGGTAATAATCTCTCTCCAGTATCTAAAAGAACAACTCCACTAAGCACTGCTTGCATCTAAAATTGGCACGTACTAAAGCATTTTAAGGTTTTAACCTTTTTTTTGTGTGTAAAATACCTACCATTACACAGCCCGCTGTCTCTAGCAGTTGGGAATGCATGTAAAAATTCAACTAGTATTTGGCTTTCAGCATGTCAAAATTGGGAAAGAAAGCAGCTCCAAGAATGCCAAACATCCTTCTGACTGATGTATAAAATCATCATTAGGGGGTTTGATAGGAAGATGGGTTTTCCAGAGTTGCTGCACTGGAAGCCTTACATAGTTACATAGTTAGTCTGGCTGAAAAAAGACAAAAGCCCATCCAGTTCAATCTAAAAAAAAAACTTATAATCCTATGCCCACAATTGATCCAGAGGAAGGCAAAAAACACAGCAAAGCACGATCCAATTTGCTCCTGCAGGGGAAAAAATCCTTCCTGATCCCCCGAGAGGCAATTGGATATTCCCTGGATCAACTTCACCTACAAATGTTAGTATCCAGTTATATTCTGTGTATCTAAGAAATAATCCAGGCCTTTTTTAAAGCAATCCACTGAGCTGGCCAAAACCAACTCTTGAGGGAGGCTACTCCACATTTTCACAGCTCTTACTGTGAAGAAACCTTTCCGTATTTGGAGATTAAATCTCTTTTCCTCTATATGCTAGCAAACACCTGGGATCCTGGGTTTCAGTCAACACCCGCTCTTTGTTCTAACCTGACTCTGAGCTGTGTAGAAAACATGGATGGACATACAGTCACGTGAAAAAGTAGGCATTCCCTATAAAATTGATTGCCTTTTTCAAGATATTTGAACAAGCAAACATGAGATCTTCATTTAAATAGTGCCTACAGAGAAAGGTGATATGCTTGAACAAATAACACATACAATTGATATAATATATTCATTGCCATCATCTAAATAAACAATCATTAAAATTTGTCAAAACGAAAAAATAAGTACACCCTACATTTTTTATTATTATTATTATTATTATTATTATTACTACCAGCTCTTCAAAAACATGAAATTCAATGTTCCAGATTACGTGTCAGTGATTGGAGCCACCTTAGGGAGCATTCAGGTGTAACCTGTCTTAATTAAACCTCAAACATCTAAGGTTCTCTTTGCTACTGACATGTGTAGTGTCATTATGCCAAGATCAATAGGTCTCTCTAAAGCCCTCAGAAATTAAGTTGGGAATGCTTATGAGTTTCGCAAGGGATTTAAAAAGGTTTCCAAATAATCTGAAATCAATCATTCCACTATGCAGGAAATAATCTACAAGTGTTGTAGATTTTAAACAACTACTAATTTGCCTGGGACTGGTTAACCTAGAAAATTCAGAGTTGACCAATTAATTCTAAAAGATGCTAAAAGATGTGTCCAGGAACCCCAAAATTTACTTGCAGGGCATTTTAAGTAAGTACATGTACAATCATAAAGACCTTGCACCAATTCGACCTGCATAAAATACCGGTATATGTGCAGAAAAACTTTTTGTTTTCTAAAAAGAACATTAAAGGAAAACTACAGTTTGACATAAATATATAGGTAAATGCCAGGCCTTCTGGAACTATGTGCTGAAGACCGCCAAAATAGAGTTTTTTGGTCACAGTACAAGTAGAGGTGGCTACTTTAAACCAAAGACAGTATTTTAGTAAAATAACATCATAATAACTGTGATGCATGGTGGTGGAAATGTTACATTTTAGGTTTGCTTTGTTTCTTCAGGGCAGTGACAACCTGCAGTCAATGAGTCAGCTGCACATTTTGCATTTTATCAAAGTGTGCTTGATAGGAATGTGAGGCCATCTTTCAAAAAAGATGAAGTTGAACTAGAAATGCATCTTTTAACACAATAATGATCTAAAGCACATTAGAAGTCCCACCAATGTATGACTCGTTTTGAGTAAATAGAGGGTTATGAATTCCCCTAGTCAAAGCCCTTATTTGATTCCCATTGGCATTTTGTAGGGGGATTTTGAAACTGACAGATTATGCAAGGATTACGCAAACATCTTGCACTTGAAGGAATTTTACATGGTCAAGCGGTCAAAGATTTCACTGAACTAATCTCAGAGATTGGAGGACAGTTATACAAAATGTGTGTAAGAAGAAATTTCAGCTAAGGGGACAATGCCAGCTTTTGATGCCAAGTGCGTACTTACCGTAATCACAGTACTCCATTACCTCTATTGATATTTTTGTTGATTAAATAATTAAAATTGTTTCTGTGTTTTTAATCCAGGATATCACCTTTATCTGCAAACACTGAATATCCAGCTAATATGTGCTTTATATTCTGAGCAAATCTAGAACCCCCCTCCCTTACACCACTGTATAGCTCTGAGGTACCCTCATGCATCATGGGATGATGGGGTGTTGTTATGTCAGAGTGCATCATTGGAGCTGCAGTTGTGGTGTGCCTGTTAATTATGTCCAGTTTCAAGGGCTCCTGGGCAGGGTTGTATTTACCATAATGGTACTCATAGGTCAGTGCCCAGGACAGCAGGGTTCTAAGGTGTGGCACCAATCTTAGAAATGTACAAATTCTGATTCTGTTTGCTTTTTTTTCTCCCGTCTTCTACCCATCTCTGCGCATTTGTGGCTAAATTCAGCAGCAAAATGTTTGGGTGATTTGGAATCAAGAGGCTCTTTATAGTTCTGGAATTAAATATGCTTTCTCTTGTTTGGTGGTCTGTACATTTGAGCAGTAGGTCTGCATATAAAATAGTCTACATTGTCCTCTATAGTGCCTCCAAGGCTTTCCTTTTGACACACAGGGTAGAACTTATACCAAAGGACATCATCTTTGAGGAATGCATAATGTCCTAATACAGCTATGGTCCTGGACATCTGACATCTAAATGTACAGTAAATGCAGTTACTTTGTGCTTTATGTCCTTAAAACATATCTAAACCTGTAAACAAAAATGTAACATATTGCAGCTTACCGGTCCTTAAGTGTGGTAGCTGCATTAGCCTTATTTTCCTTTATTTTTCACCTGATAATCATGTGAATATTAGACATACTGTCTCTAGTTGGCTATGCTCACTTCTCCACTGAACCTATGGAGGGAGCCATAGCTGTCACACAGGGTGGATTTTAAACATGTCTGCTTTTGTTTATCTCCAGTGGGGATATGGATTTTTCAATTTATCCCAAAGAAAGTGACAATGGCATTTTGTTTCTGGAAAGATCACCATGTATTGTTTGTACAAGCTGAAAAAAACAAAGACAGCCACCACATCTAAGGACTGCAATGAATTACATTTTGGGTTTTGCGGCACTTTAAAAAATATCTATTACCAGAAGAAAAGATTCATTAAATACCCCAGGGAATCATGTGCACATAGCACTTGTCTCCATTAAAAGAGCAGTGGATATAAAAAAATAATCTTTCTTTTCTGTCATCACTAGCTGTAATTTCACTCCTCATAAATAAGAGTTACAGTCAGCACCAATCCCCATCCCTTCTCATTCATAAACTGCTGTCTCTTCATCTCTCTTATTCAGTACACGCAGAGTACAGACCTGCAGCCTGCTATTCAGGGCACAGAGAGTGTGGAAATTGTTAGTGTGTGTCAAGAATGAATGCAGCTCAAGAAGAGCACTTTCATAAAATACACAATCTGACATCAGCACAAGCTCGGTACTACATTAGCCCAAGACAGCCTAGTGTAGTACCGGGCTTGTACTGTTATCAGCTTGTGTTTTTGTGAAAATGCTCTTCTTGAGCTGCAATCATTCTTGACACAAGGTGACAGTTTTCACACTCTATTTTCTTGAATAACAGGCTGCAAGTCTAGATTCTGTTTAAACTGAAGAGAAGAGATGAGGAGACAGCACTGTTTTGTTTGATAACTTAGGAGGGATGGGGGGCAGTTGTGTTGGCTCTGTGTGCCCTGGTTGCCACATCCCCATTCCTCCTGAGCTGCCACTCAAAACTTTGTCTCCATTCTTTAGTCTTGTTGGATAGCTAGGCAAGTGGGTGGAACTAGTTATCTGGCAACACAGCTCAGCAACCCCTACATGGATTTAGATGGAGACAACTGCTGTGTATATTCACAGGATTCCCTGGAGTTTACCAAACTGTCTTTTCTTCTGGTGATAGATCTTTAAAGATGAATAGTCATGTTATTTTCCCTTTGCCTTTAATTAAAAAAAATATAAACTGGAACAATTTTTACTAGTGTTTTTTCTTTTTGGGGACATATTTCATATTGGGAGTATTCAACATGCAAAGAACAATGTGCAAAGTGCAGTAAGGCATAGCCAGCAGTCAGCAATCACCTTTCCCTGAACTGACTTGAGGAAAGCAAAAGATAATTGCTTTCTCTGGGCTAATGTACATTTCACATCATAACTGCTCTTTGCACTGTTTTATTGAAAAAATCCATTAGTGCAAAAAGCAGTGGTGTAGAGTAACTATGACAACCAGTCAAATCAGTCTGCAGCATATTAGAGTTTGCTATTTTCTAACTGGTTATATACATTTATGCAGACAAAAACTCTTTGAAGTATGTTAATAAATTAATTTACTTGTTTGAAGTTAGTGATTGTTATTAAATGTCACACTGACAGAATTCCTTGTTTTACTGCCTTACTTATAAAAAATTCCAGCCTCAACAAATATTTATACAAATCCTAGTGGTGCAGCATCTTAGATCTCTTAACAAATCTCTTACCTGCAAACAATTTTGTCCTAGTTTCTAAAGTTCAACAAGCAACTTCAATTGTTATATAATTGTAAGTCAATATTGTGTGGAAAGAGTGTTATGCCTGTACTCTTCCCTGCCATTGTCAACCATGGACATGCTTGAAGAGAAGTGGATACACAGTTCTCCACAATTCCTATTCTTTCAAGTCTTCTGTATGTGTGATGTGACTGTAAATGGCATTGTAATCCATCAGTTAAAGCTGAACTCCAGGAATTATATTTTTTCCTTACTTACGCTGGGTCAGCTTAGCTTGATGTAAATATGCATATCTGATATATGGAGGGCCACTGGGGATGCTGTAGTAACCTGCACTAAATACAGTGAGAGGTCATCTTCTGGATTCTGTGCAAGCAACTTCCCATATGCAAACTGACCACAGGGGATTCCTTTCTTGGCACCTTCTCATTAATAGCACACGATTATTTTTTTCAGTCATCGCAAGGCATCCTTTGATTGAATAAGGTGGAGATCATGATGTCACTGCAGCTCCTCTTGCATTCATTGAAAAAATACAGGGCATTCTATAAAAGGTGGCGTTGCCAAGGCAGTGACTTCCTGTGGTCAGAGGGGAAGCTATTCACACAGAGCCTGGAAGATCCCTGCTCTCAGTATATGTAGCGTGGGCTACTACAGTGATTTACAGCATCCCCAGTGGCCCTCCGGATATCAGGTATGCATAATTCCAGTGAGCCAAGCTGTCCTCATATAAGTATGCAAAAAATATATAATTCCTGGAGTTCAACTTCAACTTCTTTTGACCTTGCAAAGCCAGAATGTCTCTGTGCTGCCTTGTATTACACAAGGCATTCTTTAGCATTCAGCAGTGTCTGTCCCTTTAAGGCTAGGGACGTCCTGTTTGCTAACTTGGGAGGAAGTGACCTCATCTCTTCAGACTGAAGAAATTCTACAATGCAAGTACATGTGGGATGCTGTTCCCTCTTCATATATGGGCTTGATTAGACCCCCAAAGTCTGTAAGTACCCTTCCTATGTACTGTGGAATGTTATGCACATAGCTAGGAAGTTAGATATGTACTTATGTTTGTTTATTCTGTTTGTATTTCAGTTTTACCGCATTTGTTCACATTCACATTTGTTCACGCGCATTCTCATTATGTCACATGTTATCAGTAAAAGATCATCGGTTATCAATCATCGACTCTTTACTGTGTGGACATCAAAGGTTATACTGCCTGTAATCCTCTGTAACCCTTTCATAACTGCAGAGAAGGCAGGACAGTAAAAAGACTTACACGGTTACTTCAGAGCACATTGTGTGAAAAATCTACAGCAGGCCCCACAACACAGAGGAGACTCTTAACTGTTGGTGCAGCAGCACGTGTGTGTGAAATCCCCACAGCACAGCCAGTCTAAGGCATAGCAAAGTGAAACTAACTCAGCTTTATGAAAGATATGAAAGATATCACTAAATTAACCCTTCCTAAAATCTCGTGCAAACAGGAAGAAAATATGCACAGTACACTGGAAACTAGGTCACAATGCAGCACGCCGAGAACTTATAACAAATCGGATCTGTCGTCATCCAAAGCAGAAACCGCCAGATCTAAGCGTTCAAGTTCCAGGCATTCAAACGTCACAGACCTATCGTCAGTCAGTGCTGGGGCAGCCAGGAGTAAGCATACAAGTTCCAGACATTCTAGCGTCACAAACTTGTCTTCAGTCAGCGCTATCGCAGCCAGGGCACAAGCCAAGGCCGAGGCCGCATGCGCCATGGCCTCCTATGCCATACAGGAAGCAAAGCTTATGAAAGAGCAAGGCTACCTAGATGAAGAGCAGAAGAAGAGACAAGCCGAAGGGGAAGCTGAAATAAAAAAGAGACAAGCCGAAGGGGAAGCAGAAATGCTTAGGAGAAAGGCAGAAGTACAAGCCTCTTTACACATACTTAAGCAACAGAAAATAGCTGCAGCAGCCATAGCTGAAGCCGAAGTTCTTGCGAGAGCTGCAGATATTCATTTTGTAGAGAGCGATGTACTGGAAACCCTGATAACACCTCTCAGTACATTCCAACGCACCCGTGAGTACGTGCAATCACAAGCAACCCTGTACCCTGATAAACAGCCTAGTGATGCACCGAAACCATCAAGGACCCAGTTGGGAGCAGACAGCTTTGATGTTACGCATCACTACAAGACTGAACCTGAACCGCCACGTGATAAGTCAACCAATCACGGGCTCAGATACCAAACCGCCAACACGCTAAGAAACCAAGTAGATGGCGATATAACCTCTCCTCGTGCAAAACCAGATCTAGACTACAATAGAGGAGAGCAACCATCTGACCAAAATAGACTTAGTCAAATACCTCAACGAACCCATCAGTCACTATCAGCCAGTAGTCCCGCGTTTGTACCCAGAACAAACGCACCTGACACAGCAAGGGTTACAGACGTGTCGAAATACCTGATGCGCCGTGAGATGGTGAGCACTGGTCTCTTGAAGTTCGACGATCGTCCTGAAAACTACTGGGCCTGGAGGTCATCCTTCCTAAGCAGCACCCAAAACTTAGAGCTGACAGACAGAGAGAAGCTCGACCTACTCGCCAAATACCTAGGACCAGAGTCCTCAGAGCAGGCCAAAAGAATCAGGTCAGTGCATGTCCATGATGCAACAGCAGGACTTGCGATGGTCTGGCAGAGAATGGAAGACTGCTATGGGTCACCTGAAGTAATTGAAGAAGCACTTTTAAAGAAAATAGAAACTTGCCCGAAAATGACAAACAAAGACAATCAGAAGCTGAGAGAGCTCGGAGACCTACTCCTAGAGATAGAAGCAGCAAAGACTAGTGGAACTCTGCCAGGTCTTTTATACTTAGACACAGCACGTGGAGTAGAGCCCATAATCGAGAAGCTCCCTTTCAACCTGCAAGAAAGGTGGGTCTCTCAAGCATCCAGATACAAGAAAGACTATCGAGTTGCATTTCCACCGTTTGTCTTCCTTGCTGAATTCGTTGTAGACCAAGCTAAGACACGCAATGACCCAAGCTTCGCCTTCCTGAACAAGAGAGTTGCAAGCGCCCCAAGGACAGAGAAGCAGCCGCCAATACACTACAAAGAACGCAGAGCAACAGTGTCTGTGCGGAAGACAGAAGTCCCGCCTGAGGCTGCAGCCAATCAGGAAGACAACACAAGCAAGGAAGTTGAGGATCCAGACAAACAGTGCCCAATACACAACAAGCCTCATCCACTAAGAAAATGTCGCAGTTTCAGAAGTAAGACATTAGAGGAGCGCAAGGCTTACCTTAAAGACAATCACATTTGTTTCAGATGCTGTGCCTCAATGCAACATCTTGCAAAAGACTGTAAGAGAGAAATACGGTGCACAGAATGCAACAATGACCGACATCTGTCAGCACTGCACCCAGGACCACCACCATGGAGATCAGAAGTTCCAGCAACTCAAGAAGATTATGGTGGGGAGCAAAAAGAAAGTGCAACACCAGCGATAACTTCAAAGTGCACTGAGATCTGTACAGAACCAGGACTCTCTAGATCATGCTCCAAGATATGCTTAGTCAAAGTGTATCCCAACGGTCTCAGAGAAAAGGCAGTGAAGATGTATACAGTCCTAGACGAACAAAGCAACAGGTCTCTAGCAAAGACAGAATTCTTTGACCTCTTCGATGACAAAGGAAGTTCAACTCCATACACCTTGAAGACATGTTCTGGAGTTATAGAGACATCAGGGAGAAGAGCAAACAACTACACCATCGAGTCATTAGATGGAAAGACGCAGCTGACTCTTCCTACCCTCATAGAATGTGACATGATACCAGATGACAGGTCAGAGATTCCCACACCTGAAGTGGCACGTCACTACCCTCATCTCGTGCAAATAGCAGACAAGATCCCAACACTCAACCCAGATGCTGCAATCGTCCTTCTACTAGGAAGAGACATACTGAGAGTGCACAAGGTCAGAGAACAATACAATGGGCCGCACAATGCACCATTTGCTCAGCGTCTTGATCTTGGATGGGTTATCGTTGGAAATGTATGTCTGGACGGACTTCACAAACCCACAAAGGTGAATGTCTACAGAACAAATCTGCTGCAGAACGGTCGCACATCATGTCTTTGCCCATGTAACAACAGCATGCAGATTAAAGAGAAACTATCTAACCCAACACATCCCCAGAACATCCAGAGGTTCCTGGAAGATACAGGCTCAGCTGAAGATTCAGATCAGCTAGGCCACAAAGTGTTTGAGAGAACTCAAGATGATGACAAACTAGCACCATCTGTTGAAGATAACCTCTTCCTTGAGATCATGGACAGAGAAGTCTTCAAAGACAAAGCAGGCAGTTGGGTAGCCCCACTACCATTCCGTACACCACGGCATCGTCTTCCCAACAACAGAGTGCAAGCAGAGAAACGCCTTGCGCTATTGCAGCGCACTCTTGAAAGAAAGCCAGACATGAAAGAACACTTCCAAGAATTCATGCGGAAAATCTTTGACAAAGATCAAGCTGAAAAAGCACCAGCACTGCATGAAAAACAAGAACGCTGGTACTTGCCAATATTCGGAGTGTACCATCCTCAAAAACCAGGTCAGATACGTGTAGTATTTGATTCCAGTGCAAAGCATGAAGGTATTTCCCTTAATGATGTACTTCTCAGCGGACCAGACCTGAACAACACACTTCTTGGAGTCCTTATCAGATTCCGAAGAGAACTTGTTGCAGTAACAGCAGATGTACAGCAGATGTTCTACTGCTTCCTTGTCCGTGAAGACCACAGAGACTACCTGAGGTTCCTATGGTATGAAGACAACGACCTCAACAAAGGTATCATAGAGTATAGGATGAAAGTACATGTGTTTGGGAACAGTCCCTCACCAGCTGTCGCTATCTATAACTTGAGACGAGCAGCGCAGCAAGGTGACAGACACAACCCTGAAGCCAAACAATTTGTTATGAAAAACTTTTATGTAGATGATGGACTTGCTTCCTTCTCCAGTAGTGGAGAAGCCATTGACATTTTGAAAAGCACTAGAGACTTGCTAGCAGAATCTAACATAAGACTGCACAAAGTGGCTTCCAACAACAGCAAAGTCATGGAAGCATTCCCAGCAGAAGACCGTGCAAAAGACCTCAAAGACCTAGATCTAGGTACAGATTCACCACCCCTTCAAAGAAGCTTAGGGCTTAGTTGGGACTTGAAAACTGACAGCTTCACCTTCCGAGTATCCAGGGAAGAGAAGCCTTTCACAAAGCGAGGTGTCTTGTCTACGGTCAACAGTCTTTACGATCCCTTGGGGTTCGTAGCACCCATCACCATGCAAGGCAAAGCTCTTTTGAGAGAGATTACAACTGAGCTAGAACAAAGTGATTGGGACACACCTCTACCTGAAAAGAAAGAAATGCAGTGGAAGTTGTGGAAAGACTCTTTGCTAGAGCTTGAGCGATTTAGCATCCAAAGACCATACGTCTCTGTTTCTTTGTCTGTTACAAAACGAAGAGAGATACACGTGTTTTCAGATGCATCCACCGTGGCTATAGCAGCTGTAGCCTACCTTAGAGTCATAGACACTCAGGGACAAAGCCATGCAGGATTCATCTTGGGAAAGTCCAAACTGGCTCCAAGACCTGCTCACACGGTCCCACGCTTAGAACTTTGTGCTGCTGTCCTAGCTGTGGAGATAGCAGACTTACTCATTGCGGAACTGGACATCGAGATCCATGCAGTGAACTTCTACACAGACAGCAAGATTGTTTTAGGTTATATCCACAACGCTTCAAGAAGATTCTACACATACGTGTCAAACAGAGTAACACGTATCAGAAAGTGTACAAGTCCAGAACAGTGGCATCACATCAGTACAGACAAGAACCCTGCTGGTCATGGGACTAGACTGGTACCAGCTGCTGTCCTCAAACAGACTAACTGGTTCACAGGTCCATCCTTCTTGACTGGACCAGAAACTGAAGAGACTGATCAGAAAGGAACTTTTCAGCTTGTAGAACCAGACCAAGACAAAGAGGTAAGACCTCTAGTTGCAGTTTACAAGACTCTAACCACCAGAGAAGGTCTTGGCTCATGTAGGTTCGAAAGGTTTTCCAGCTGGAAGTCACTCATCCGTGCCATAGGGAAACTCATCTGCTTGGCCAGATCCTTCAGCAAAACAGCCAGTGTTGACCAGGGTAACAATGACTATCTTGAGCAAGCCAATGTCACCATTATCAGATGTGATATCTTCTGGAAGAGATGGAGACAGGAGTACCTGATGACCCTCCAGCCACACAACAAATGGCAAGCCGACAAGCCCAACTTACAAGTTGGAGATGTTGTTCTACTAAAAGACTCTCAGGTCCACAGGAACGAGTGGCCAGTTGGACTCATTGTGGGGACTGATGCTAGTAGTGATAGCAGAGTCAGGAAAGTAGAGGTCAGAGTAGTAAAACAGGGCACCCCTAAGGTGTACCTTAGACCCATCACGGAAGTCGTTTTACTCCTTCCAAGAGTTTAATAGTGGCATATCATTATTATGCCAGGTGGGGAGTGTGCTGCCTTGTATTACACAAGGCATTCTTTAGCATTCAGCAGTGTCTGTCCCTTTAAGGCTAGGGACGTCCTGTTTGCTAACTTGGGAGGAAGTGACCTCATCTCTTCAGACTGAAGAAATTCTACAATGCAAGTACATGTGGGATGCTGTTCCCTCTTCATATATGGGCTTGATTAGACCCCCAAAGTCTGTAAGTACCCTTCCTATGTACTGTGGAATGTTATGCACATAGCTAGGAAGTTAGATATGTACTTATGTTTGTTTATTCTGTTTGTATTTCAGTTTTACCGCATTTGTTCACATTCACATTTGTTCACGCGCATTCTCATTATGTCACATGTTATCAGTAAAAGATCATCGGTTATCAATCATCGACTCTTTACTGTGTGGACATCAAAGGTTATACTGCCTGTAATCCTCTGTAACCCTTTCATAACTGCAGAGAAGGCAGGACAGTCTCTATAATTTTGAAAACATTCTATGACTTGCCAGTGATTGGCGGATGTCTCTTTGAGGAGATTGTTGCATTTAGCAGATGATGTCTTCCAGCCAATCAGGAGTTTGCATAAGATATATGTACAGTGTGGTTTAGAGTGTTGTGAAGTGCTCAGAAAGCTTTTATCCTTTTCTCCTGTTCTGTTTTTTTTTCTCATGGCATATCCCTCCAGTCATTTAGGCTCTTATCTTGACAGAATAATCCCTATCAGCATTCATAGAAATCTGGTAGCACTTCATGAGTGGCAGGTGTTCCCCAAAATGATCTTTGAAGTCTAACAAAATCTATGATATCTATCTAAGGTGAAAGAAAGTGGAGTCACTGAAAAATTGAATAAAAAGTTAAGAAAATTTAGGTTTTAGTTTTAAAACAGGTGCCATCCAAATTATTGGAGTGAAGGAACCTATTGAGCAGTTTATGACTGTTATCTGAAAAAGAGCTTCCTACTGGAAGAAAGGGTCACGTTAGAAGACATGAAAAGGTGATCCTTATAGGAAAGGCCTAGAGAAGTAAAACAGAAGAGGTAAGTGTTTGCAATTCTGAGCAAAGCAACAGAGACTCTTAAAAGCCCATTCCCCAACCCATTAATACTTACCTTCACCAGCAATACATCTAGGGCTTTTCTGTGCTTGCTGGAGTTTGTTACCTCTCCCCAGGAAGCAGTGATCAGGTCTGACCTGCCAATAGGCAGGCCTGAACACTGTGATGAGAAAAAGGACCCCATTAACCCTGTGTAAGCTCCAACCCCATTGAACATAAAGCTTACACAGGGTTTGACTTCCAGCTCAGAGGAACAGACACAGTAAAGGTGAATATAAGTAGATTGGGGGTGAGCTTTCAAGAGACATTGACACTTTGACCTAGATGGGCAAAGTGACAGATGCTTTTAAAAGACATGTAAAACTTTGAGCCCTGCCCTCTGCAAAAATAATTCAGACATCTCGGTATTGGTGCGATACAAAGTCACAATGCACCTTTGAACATCTGTGCCAGTGCAGGTTTACGAAAGTCACTGTGAAATATACCTGTGGAAAATGTAGTCCACTTGGATGCAAAGAGTGCTTAGCAGGGTTCTTTCCTAAAGGTAGTTTCAGTTTTTAAATAAAGTATTAATAGCATTCAACTATCTGCATACAAGAAAAAAATAAAAGCTGGATTTTCTCTACTTCCTAGGGAAATATAGAAGAAATTCAGAAAGCTGCCTGGGGCAATGTAAGAGGTATGTTTGATAGAAGAGATTATATTTGGATACAGTAACATAGCTGATTCTATTTTTGATTTGAATTGAAAAACTTAAGCCAAAGTATGGTAAGAAATAAGGTGCTGAAAAACATTTTTTCCTGTTACAAATACATTCTAAAACATCTTCAGGGACCTACCTCATATCCTCCTGTTTATGAAGTGTCAGGTAGATTTCATAGATTTTTCCACGAGGAATGGCATCTGGTGGTATAAGCAGGCTAAGGCCTGAGGTAAAATAGACAGACTAGCTCTAATGCATGGCCATATGTACAGTTTTGCACATATGCTGTATTTGACAATGAATGCAGATAATGAAAAATGATGCACTTTAGAACTCTTTATAGCACGCGTACTAGTAAATTGAAAGAAAACGTAATTGAAAATGAAACAAAGTGATGCTCTTTAAATATTCACTGCATTTTTACAGCAAAAGATGAAATACTGAGTGCTTATTGAACTGTATGTAAAGCCAAACATTTTTTAGGTTTTGGAGTGTGGAAGGGTTTTTTCAGGTTTTTATTTCTGTCTGTTTCACAACTGGAGATATTCACCCTTTCTATTTTTCTTGACCATTGTCACTTAAAGGCTAAGTTCACCTTTGGAACATGTTACATGCTCTGCTCATATTTAGGGTGGAACATGTAACACGTTCTAGCTCCTGCCTCCTTTCTGCCTGATTCCTCCCCCCCCCCTCGACAGCATGCATGGGATCTTCTCCCTGCACTTTCTGACACAATTTAAAAATTTTGCAGTTGTATGGGGTGTTCTACCCACACAGCCGCGTCATTCATTCACAGTTTCCTGTAAATGAATTCCTACAAGTACCGTTGGCCGCAATGCCATTACAGCTGACGGCTTCTAGTTCTCAATGAACTGCGAGAGCACTGATGAGTGCTCTCATAGTCTATTGATTCTTCCTGCCATTCAGTAACTGCCTGCCCATACAAGGTATAGACAGCTTAATGAGTGTCTGCACAATCCAAGCATTACACTTGTGATCTCCTGGCCACTGGTGCAATGCCTTACAGACTACAGTGTAAAAAAATAATCAATGCATATTTTTCTACCTATAAATACAAAAATACTCAGACTGCGCTAGTAAAAAATAAAATAAATAGGCGTCCGTGAAGAAATAAATCTAAATCGCACATGCGCTGTAACGATCACTGAGATTGCGCTGACGTCACACCACTCAAGCCCCGTCCTACGCGTTTCGTCATTCGACGTCCTCACAGAGCCTCTACAGATCATTGCTCCCAGAGCAGAGAAGCGTTTATGCTGGTTTATAATATGATCAGCATATTGCTCTGGTGAGTTTATTCAGTTTATTTGTTGGTGGATACACTTGGTGGATTTCGTTTGAATTTATTTCATCATTACCACTTTTTATATATTTTTTTGGGACTTTATATGATTGATATGATTTTGTTTTGTTATTTTCTTTGGAAAATGTTTTTTGGGAGGTTTATATGATTAATATGATTTAGATTTATTTCTTCACGGACACCTATTTTATTTTTTTACTAGCGCAGTCTGAGTATGTTTGTATTTATATGCACCTTATTATAGGGCAGATTTTGCAGCTGGTATTATTGACATAGAAATTGACTGTAATAATTATTACTAATATTATTCTGGAGCCACCTATATTTATTTAGTCATATTTTTTACCAGTAAAAATATGTGCATTTATTATTATTTTTTGTAAAAGGCAAATTTATCCTTTAAAAAAAAAGGGGGGGGGGTATTCTAATGGAGAAACCTGCAAGTGCTATAAGATTTGGAGGAAAATGGAGGTGGGTACAGGTTTCTAATTCCTGCCAAATGCCTCTTCCATGGACACAGAAAATAGATGTCCTGCAGTGCTGTAAGGCTCTGCCTTTCCTAGATCATCAGGAGGGCAAGTTGGTCAGTACACATGCACCTCAGATACAGTAGAAAATTAGGTAATGTGGTCATAAGTGTCCAATATCTTTGCACATACTGGTAACTCAGGGTATTTCTGCCATTTTATCTTCTGCAATGTTTGAAATTTATTAGCAAAATCCACTATTTTTTCCTGCTGTACAAAGTAAAAACACCAGCTTGGTGTATTTTTTTATTACAGTGGCCACAGCTGAATTTAGTAATGATTTAATTAACTTCTCTATCTGTCAGTACTGAACAGGGGTGGACTGACCATTTGGAAACTCGGGCACTGCCCGAGGACCCGGGGTCAGTAGGGGGCCCTATGAGATGCCCCTGGAACCTTTTTCATAGGCTTTTTTGAGTTTGGGCAAAGACACAGGGGACCAATGATCCCCTATTGCCCGGGGGCCCCATGAGTTGTCAGTCCGCCCCTGGTACTGAATTGTCAAATTTCCCACATAGCAAGATTTTGAATCTCTAGAATGCTACAAGCACTGCTCCCCTTTGCTGTCTTAGAGGTATATGAAATAAATACTTTTCAATATCCTTCCCTAGCCCATTGATTTCAACTCAATGCCTCCATTGCTGAGCTTAACATGTACCATAAAGATTTGTGCTTGCAGTACTGGCTCAGAATTTGGTTGCATTTGGCTGCTTTGGTGCATGATGTAAGAAGGTGGCATATACATCAGTAATCTCTATATTGGCCATATACGGTTGTACCCACTGTTTAGTTTACTTGTAGAACAAGCACCTGCATTTCATATGCATCATGCCTAACTCCAGTCAATAGTTTTTTCGATTAAAAAAAAGAATAGATTAAGTCTCAAACAAACATACATTAACTGTGTGAAATATGATACACACATATGAACTAATACATTTTGTTTTTTTTTTAAATGCAGATCACTGAGCAGATCACTTTTGAGGCAGTGTTACATTGCTGATTCCTTTCTA
The DNA here is from genome assembly GCF_062004578.1 of Staurois parvus. NCBI lineage: Eukaryota > Metazoa > Chordata > Amphibia > Anura > Ranidae > Staurois > Staurois parvus. Next base: position 146,478 of record NW_028320544.1, read on the forward strand.
CCCAGTATAGCAGGGCATTCTATCTAGAGTCTACGTAAAAAATTTTCTCTATGTCTACTCTGCAGCTTTGACAGTAGTGGGGAAAACAAATAGTCTAGTACATACCTGTATTTGGGATCTTTAGACGTCCTCCTAGAAAGTTGAAGGTTCCATATGCCATATTGTTGGATCCACGAGGCAGGGTACGGAAGTAGGTTTGGGTGGAGAGACGTGGTAAAGTGTGGCTATGCTCCCGTGGTATACCTGGTCCCATAGGTGGCAAAAGGTGTCCATTTGTTAGCTGAAATTTATTCCCACCATCTTGTCGTAGGCATAGAGAACCTTGGTAGGTCATCGTGGCTGTGCTAAGATCTGGCTGAATGGTCAGCAAGTGAGCCTGACCTAGTTCAAAGGAAAATAAAGTCCAGGTTTCTGTTGCTAAAGTACAGCTGTTAAAAATATGATAACCTAATTTGACTGTACCACTTTAGAGCATGCAAACATTATAATAATGCTTTTTTTTGCTGGAGGAATAGGACTGTTTAATTAGTATATAAAGTAGCTATACTTAGTGATGTAACTAGATCAGTGAAGGACTGGGAATCTTTGGCTTAGGAGGCAAACACAACCAAATGGTCATTCATAGAAGGGACAGATTTATGTGGGCTAAAAAAGAGGACTTTTCAAAGTTTTCCATGGTGCTACTGTGATTGGTGAACATAGAAAAATCAAGTATTCCTAAAGGACATGATTTAGTGTTATACTGTACACATTTTCAAACATCACTTTCCTTTGCTGTCTTGGCATTTGGTCACTTGACATCTCAAAGTTGCAATGATGTTGGTGCTGAAAGATTTTTCTCTGCCACAATCTGTCATCGCAAGTCAGAACATTGATCAATGTTTGAATGGTGAAGTATCTCCACTCAGGGTCACCAGGTAAACATATTTTAATTTGGTGCTGAAAGATTTATTTCTGCCACAATCTGTCATCACAAGTTAGAACATTGATCAATGTTTGAATGGTGAAGTATCTCAACTCAGGGTCACCTCGTGAACATATTTATTTTACTGGTTTCCCCAGTACACCCCAAGCTAAATGTTTTTGGGACAAAAAACCTATCCCCCTACTTTTGCTCTAAAGAGCATTGGTGTTTGTGATCATTTACTTTAGCTCTTCTACACTTTAGAATATAAATACCAATGCTCTTTAGAGCAGAAGTAGGGGGATAGGTCTCTTGTTCATAGAAAATAATCAAATATTCGCCATCTATTTCTGACATGGTAACAGATTTCTGATACTGCAGTGATTTAAATAAAAATGGCAGCATTTTTCTGCTGAGTTCATGAATAAATAATAAATGGGGATTCCACTACACCATCACACAAGTATGAGGGAAAGCAATATAATGCAGACAGGGTGGCATGTAGTATTGTCTGAAGTGGATCATTGTCTTCCACCATTACTGAAGGGAAGCAAGTTCTATTGATAGCTTTAATGAAATTCCTGAGCTTAGCTAAGAAAAAAATGCTGCCATTTTTATTAATAAAAGTTACAGCACTGAAAACCCCATACAGTAATAACACCTTGTGTTGCACAAAACATATTTCATATATGGGAATAGAACAAATTTTTAATGAGACATTTATTTAAACACTGGAGGAAATTAGTGTAACTCCATCCTAAATAAGTCAAAATGAGTTTTTAAAGGGCTATTAGTGTCTGAGCTAACTCTAGGCAGCCAGCCAATGAGCACTTATGATTTTTGTGTGTTTTCCCCTAATGATATCCTGCTCTGGCATTACAATCACGGAGTGTCTGTTACTATTGTGCATACATACTGCTTATGCGCAACTAACAAATGTCCCTAATAACAACAGAATACATTTTGAAGACGCTGTATTATCCTGAGGGGCCTCACCTGCTTTGCCAGGCTTCAGGCTGACAGGCTGGAACGCAGCTGTTAGAATGGAGGAATCAGCCACATCGGCATCCAGACCTTCTTTCCTACGCCAACACACCAATATGACAGCTAGCAGCAACACCAAAAAAACTGCCACTGCCACCACTCCCACGTACAGGGCAACATCCTCGGGAGCGCCCACAGCTGCAGCACCCAAAGGAATAAAAATAAGACAACATGAATTATTTTGTAGGAGACATATTTCTCATTTAGACACAAAAAAAGGTAAAATTATTATTATTATTATATTATTATACAGGATTTATTTAGCGCAAACAGTTAGCTCAGCACTTTACAATATAACGGGAGACAATACAGCAACAATACAGTTCAATACAAGAGGGTTAGGAGGGCCCTGTTCCTTGGAGCTTACTATCTAAAATGAGTCTTTACATATTGTATGTAATACTGTGAATGAATTTTAGAAAAATGCAGATATAAATTTGATCTAAGGACAAAGCTTTATTTATTCTGGATAGAGTGGAGAATTGTTAAAGCCCCTATCAGGTGTATCTTTGCATCTGTGTCATATTTGAGAGATATCCCTTCACTTAGTTTTCTGTGGACACGACAGGTAGCATCTACATGTGGGGTAAATCCCTCTCTTAATGGGTGCTAGAATCTCCGGTGTGGTGATGACAAACTCTTTCATACTGACATTTTTTTAAAATGAGGTTTCTGTATGTGAAAAGCAATTATAAGGATGAGTGCTACCAAAAAGACCATTCAAGGCTTGCCAGATTACCAACAACAGGGAATGGACTGATGTGCAAATGTGACTTCTGGATGAAGAACTGAAGAATAGGGCATACTCCCTGTGTATATCTCACACAGGGCCAGGACAAGGGGTGAGTGGGAGGAATAGCTGCCCTGGGAGCAATGGTTTACTATAGGGATGGGAGTGCCTGTCTGACTTGCCTTGGCAAGCGAGTGACTGCTGGGCATAGGATCCCTTAAGCTTGAACATCATGAACGGGGGGTACAGTTTGGCATCTTTGACCTGGGAGCTGGACAGGGGAGGACTGACAACTCATGGGGCCCCTGGGCAATAGGGGATCATGGGGCCCCTGTATCTTCACCCACACTTAAAACCACACCCAAAAACCCAAAAAAGCCTATGAAAGGTACTGGGGGCATCTCATGGGGCCCCTTACTGACCCTGGGCCCTCAGGCAGTGCCCGGGTACCCGAAAGGTCAGTCCGCCCCTGGCGCTGGATGGCTTTGTCCCGGCACTGATGTCACAGTAAGTGGTTATATCCCGTACATATACAAACATACTTATACCTTTCTACACACCCATAGCGCTCACTGACACCCCATATACATATACAAACATACTGCATGCAGAACCTCCACACTACATTTCCCATGCTAGAATGTAAAGAAGTTTTTTGTGATTCTGTCACATGGAGTGGGAGAAGCACCAGTACATCCCTATGTGACAATTATTTTGGTCCACCCTGGTAGTAAGCCACAGCATTAAACACAAAGCACAGTGTATTTACTTGACACCAGCCCAGCAGAAAAGAAGCTTTCAAAGTGTCCTTTATACTTTGCATTGTGAACAAAACGGCTGAACCTGAAAGCCCTGCAAGCACTGCCTGTAATTTGGGATCAGATCTGACAGGCAGTTAAGCAGAACACATACTTCTTACTGATCTGGAATGTCAGTTCTTTGTTCAAGAATACACCTGTTTCAGAGAGAGGAACACTGCTAGTCTACGCTATAGTGCATACTGTTTGCACTGAATTGGTGTCCAAACAACAAACACTAATTACTCTCTTACATTGCCTCTTATAGACTCTTCTAATTAAATGACCACTATCTTAAAAAATGTATTCTGATTACTTAAAATGATTGTAAAGGCTCAAGGTTTTATACCTTCATGCATTCTATGCAGCAGCCCCCCTAATATTCACTTAAGCCCCCTCTTGATGCAGCAATGCACACTGGAGACTTGGCAGTGAGCCATTGAGAAGAGAGAGGGGGCGGGGCCGAGATGCGGCTCCGTGTGTAAATGGACACTTGGAGCAGCGGGTGCCCCCATAGCAACCTGTTTGCTGTGGGGGCACCTGACAGGAGGGAGGGGCCATTAGAGCCTGAGGGGGACCCGAAAAGAGGAGGATCCAGGCTGCTCTGTGCAAAACCGCTACACAGAGCAGGTAAGTATAACATGTTTGTTGTTTTTAGAAAAAAACAATGTAAGCCATTAGTAAAGTTTTAAAGCTGTGTTAACCACTTCCAGTCCAGACACTTTTACCTCCTTCCTGTCCAGGCCAATTTTCAGCTTTCAGTGCTATCACACTTTGAATGACAATTGCGCAGTCATGCAACACTGTACCCATATGAATTTTTTAGCATTTTTTTGAGACAGATAAAGCTTTATTTTGGTGGTATTTATTCACCACTAGGATTTTAATTTTTTTTGCCATGTAAATTAAAAAGTCCAAAATTTTGAAAAAAAGTGTTTTTCTTATAAAATTTAGCAAATAAATAGTATTTCACCATAAATCTTGGCCAAAATTTATTCCATTATATTTTTACTAAAAAAAATAACCCAAATTAGTCTATAGCCAAAAATTATAATTTTTAAACATTTTTTTTACACTTTTTTTTTATATTATTTTTTATTTATTATTTTTTTTTACGTACTGTCACCCTAGCAGTACAGTGTCACCATGGTGACACTGTACTACTTGTGGGGGGTGATGAAGGTTTTTTTTTTTTTACACTGATTGCTTTTACACCCATAAAGGATGTAAACGCAATCATTTCTCCTTCTCTCTAGCTGCATTCTTGCAGCCATTGAGAACTATTGTGTGAGCTGTGATTGGTCAGAGCTTTTCACATGGTACAAGGCTGTTGTGAATAGCCGTGTACCATGTGACCTCTGTGATCATTCACAGATTTCACACGTAGTAAGCAATGATGTCACAAGTGACATCTTGCTTACTACTCTGCATGTGATCACTGATTGGCCAATCAGTGATCACATGATTGGGACCTCGTACAGAGGTCCCGTCCGGTGATCTGTGTTCCACTGTGTCTGGAGGACACAGCGGACACCGGATCACGGTGCTGCATGCTCCCAGGGAGTGCGCACAAGCAGGGTGCGGGGAGGCCATATATAAACGGCCACCCGACCCTGCACTGCCACCGTCCGGCCGTTTATATACAACAGCCTGATGGGAGGTGCTTAAACACAAAAGCAAACATTTAATATATTGCAGTTTACCAATTCTTAGAGATGATGGCTGCAATAGTTTTCTATGTTATGCTTTATTTACTGGTCCTGCCAGTAAGTCTGTTGTTGTGATTGTAAACCTTGGTATTTTATTTTTTTAAAATAAAAAACATTGTACACTTACCTGCTCTGTGTAATGGTTTTGCACAAAGCAGCCCTGACCCTCCTTTTCTTGGGTCACCCACCAGAACACCTTGCTTCTCCTCTTCTTGGTGTGCCACCATAGGAAGCCACTTCCTATCGTGGCACACCTGTGCGCTCACTCCTGAGCCAGCTTTTGTGTGTCTTTAAAACACACAGGCAGTGAGGCTTGGTCAGGCCCCCTTTCACTTGTCACAGGATTTGACTGACAGCAATGGGAAACAATGGCTCTCGCTGCTCTCAGCAAAGCCTGTGAGAGAGATGTGGGGCAATGGGCACTGTTCTGGATCGGGTGAGGACTTGACTTGATGCGAGGAATGCATTAAGGTAGAAAGAATGTTTAGGCTTTACAACCACTTTAACTCTTAGAGACTATCTCACAAAAAATGACATTTCTGTTGAGAGGGTGCCTAAAATCTGACTTGTATCTTAGTGCAGACGTCTGGGAAAATCAGTGAGCCAATCACACAAGCAGGAAATAATATTTTTTGGAGGCACCAGCAGTGTATAGTACACCTCCAGGTTGCCATATCACATTCAATTTTACAGAAAATTACAGCATTGCTAACTGAAATGGAAAGGCAATTTTTACTAAAATAAAATTTCAGTGTAGCAATTGTACATGCTATTTTCTTTTTATTTGCTGTATATTTTTTCCATGAAAATGGAGTGAACAATGGTGAAAAGGGTGAACAAGGTTCAATAATATAGCTATTATTATGAGTTTAAGCTCATCATGGATCTCTTACTGTCATTTATAATCAATAGTAGACTTGTGTATTTACAGCAGCCCATCCCTCATATTTGCAAGCTGCTTTGAGAATGTCTATCTGAATTTCCAGACTGCCATTCCTGATCTTCATGTAACTTTGCAATGTAAGGAACACACCTACATTACTAGCGCTCAAAGTCATGGTTAGGGCTGCATGAAAATGAATTAGCTTGTAGAAAAATCAACAATCCACTCCCTAGGGGGACCTTAATCAGCATTACGTTTTAAGGGGGGAATTAATTAATTTGTAAAAGTCATTTAACTCTTCCACTACGACAGACATTAGGCAATGATTTATCCTTGTTGAATCAGGATTGTTTTCTGCTTAGATAGCTCATGAATTATCACTGATTAAATTAAGCAAATATTTTAAGAGAAACTACAAAGAGAGATACCATCTGAACATGCAACTGTAAAGCTGGCAGACTACAAATGAACTACAGTACCTAGGTAAATAAAACAAATTTTTATTGTCAAGCTCAAGACTACATAAAAGACCTGGTCTTAAAACATATCTAAACCCAAGATCAAAATTTGTATATATTACCACTTACAAATGCATTGATGGGGTGGGTGGAATAGTTTTACTTCATATTATTTTTTATTATTTTCACCTAGTAATCCTGCAAGTAACATACTTCTTGTCCTAGGGTGACAGTACACCCTTACTGTGCTGTATCTATGGAAGAGAAACTTTGTCAACCTAGGACACAACCAGCGGTGGACTGACAACTCATGGGGGCCCCGGGCAATAGGGGATCATGGGGTCCCTGTGTCCTTGCCCACACTCAAACTACACCCAAAAAAGCCTATGAAAGGTACCAGGGGCATCTCATGGGGCCCCCTACTGACCCCAGACCCTCGGGCAGTGCCCGAGTACCCTAATGGTCAGTCCGCCCCTGGACACAACTACAGAACACCTCCCCATCTACCCTTCTTCATAACAATGGGGGTGATTTATAGTCTACAAACACAGCTGGGAACAATGTAAGTGCTTTCAATGTTATATTTAAAAAGAGAGCAAACAAAAGAAATTTATAGTTAGGGTTTACATACATCTTAGGAAAAGTGATATTTCATTTATGTTTGTTGGTCTAAGAAAACTTATTTACACTCATCGGTATACCGGTTCAATTGCTTGGTAACACAAATTGCTATTCAGCCAATCACATGGCAGAAACTCAAAATATTTAGGCATGGTGAAGACGACTTGCTGAAGTTCAAGCATCAGCATGGGGAAGGAAGGGGATTTAAGTGTTTTTGAACGTAGCATGATTGCTGGTGCCAGATGGGCTGGTCTGAGTATTTGAAAAGCTCCTGATCTACTGGGATTTTCATGCACAACCATCTCAAGGGTTTACAGAGAATGGTCTGAAAAAGAGAAAATATCCAGTGAGCAGCAGTTGTGTGGACGAAAATGCCTTGTTGATATCAGAGGTCAGAGGCAGACTGGTTGTTGCGACATTCAGATGGTAGGGTCAGAATTTGGTGTAAACAACATGAAAGCATGGATCCATCCTGCCTTGTATCAATGGTTCAGGCTGGTGGTGGTGGTGTAATGGTGAGGGGCATATTTTCTTAGCGCTACTAAGATGTACCTAATAAAGTGGCTGGTGAATATATATTGTTAATGAAACATTCCTTAAACAGAAATTGCTTTGAATAAGCTGCATTTATTTTAAAGGGTTCTTCAATTTTATTATGTTTAGTGTTAAAAATGAATAATAAAAAATACTTTATTCCTTTTTACTCAATATCACAATTTCATATTTACCATATGTAGACAGCAGATGGTGTTCTAGGCAAGAACAAGAGTTCTCTGAACACACAGATAGCAGCATAAAAATGGACCTGAATGAGTCAGAGAAGGGACACCTCCCATGCTTTCAGAGAAGTGACTGCAATGTTCCAATGAATCAATTAACACAGTCTACCAGAAATACATACAGTGCTGGGTTTTCTAATTAGTGTCCTGTTATACATTGTGATTTACAAAATAAATATTTTTTTACAATAAATAAAAACTATACAAAACAGTTTATCGACTTGCAGACCGTCTCACAAAGGAGTGCGGCGGCAAGGAAGTCTCTCTGCGCTGGATCACGTACTTAATACATGCTCAAGCTCTTCTGGGTAGGGGGCATGTGCGCCTGCTGCTCTGGCTGTGCTGTGATTAGTTACAGCACAAGCCGATCAGTGGGTCCCGACCAATGATTGATGACCTGGACCTGCTTATTGGTGAAGTGGATGAGAGGACAGAGCTTTGTGAAGGTAAACAACACAAAGCTCTGTCCTTTCAGAGGGGATGTGCCGGCTTTTGTTTCCCTATAAAGCAGTACACACCAAGCACTGTTAGGCATACAGTTAACCCTGTAAGTACAGTCAGTCTATATTATTAGTACTGATCACTGTATTAGTGTCATTGGAGATGTCAGTAGCAGTTAGTCAGTTCCCACAAAGTGTCAGTTAGTGTCAGATTGTCCCTATCATCACCATTACTGGTATAAAAAGAAATAAAAATTCCAGTATATATAGCATAGTTTGTAGACACTATAACTTTCATGCAAGCCAATTAATATACGCTTATTGGGATTTTTTTTTTTTCAAAAACAAAAGTAGCAGATACACTTTGGCCTAAGTCTATTAAAAAAATGTGATTTTTTAAAAAAATTTTATTGGATATGTTTTATCGCAGAGAGTAAAAAATATTTTTTGTTCAAAAATTTCAGTTTTGTTTTTTTTTTGTTTAGATGATAAAAAATACAAAAAACAATGGCGATAAAATACCATCAAAAGAAAGCTATATTTGTGTGAAAAAAAGATATAAATTTCGTTTGGGTACAGCGTTGCATGACCGCACAAATGTCAGGTAAAGTAGCGCAGTGCCATATAGCAAAAAATGGCTTGGTCAGGAAGGGGATAAAACCTTCCAGAGGGCAAGTGGTTATACACTTGTAAACTGTTGAAAACTTTTTAAAATTAAGTAGACCAAATATTCTAAAAACCAAAATAGAGTTCTTTTAACCCCTTCACGCTGGCACCTCCCGACCCTTTAACAGCTTCAGAAGCCGGGAGGCGGGATGGGTGAGGTGGGGTTTAGGGGTCATGTGACTGTCATGCTGCGTCATCACGGCAGTCACATGATCGGGAAAGGTCCCGATCGAAAGAGGAGACTGGGATCTTTCTGTGAGTACCAGACATGTGTGCTGGGAGCGCGCAGGGCGCGGTTTCTCGGCACATATTTCCTTTTTTAATGGAACGTAAATGTGCGGCCGCTCGGCGTCTAGGCTCATACACCGGGAGGCTGCACATTTGTGTGTGGCCGGCGTGAAGAGGTTAATATAATCAACCAGTCATACACAATACAGGTGCTCATTTTTTGTACCTATACATGGGAGGGAAGTTTACTAAAACTGGATCAGGCAAAATCTGGTGCAGCTCTGCCTAGAAACCAATTGCTGGTATGCTATGTATAAAGGCTTTGTGAAGCCAAAATGTGCCAGCTTTATGGATCCTGTATTTATGTAACCAATAAAAATGTCCATTTAGAAGCTTTCTGAGTTTCTGGCTACTTACATTGTGAATCAGCTTCCAGATTTTATTGTCAAAGCTAACTGGTTGGCTACAAGGCACAGCTGCACCAGATTCTGAGTGCTCCAGTTTTAATAAATCTATCCCATTGTTTCTTTATTATCTGAAATAATCACATACATGTGTTATGACTAAAAGGTGTTTATAGTTTCTAGACACCGATATATGGAACCATGGTATATGGTTTGCTTTATGATCACAAATTGCCATATTGTCAGAATCAGTCATAGCATTGCCTATGATCAATACGTTTGTAAATAAAGGGCACTCTCAGTGGGGTATACAATTTATGAAGTATAAGTCTGCATGTTTTGTTGACTTGGCATGAAAAAAATGTCACAAAACCGGTCAAGGTGACCCTTGTACTGTGAGTTGCATATTATGAATTAACCGCTTTCTTTGAACACACCAAATGCATATTGGTAAGTCTGTGATGTTGGTGTTGTTGGTGTTGTTGTAAGGTCAGCAGGACAGTAATGAGGGTCATACATTTTTCACACCCATTCACAATCCATACTCAGAAGGAAATATGCAGTCACGTGCATCTGTCCAGTTTGTATGCATTATATGCATGTGTATAGCAATATCTACAGAGAATTGTGTTAACAAAGTTGAGGGCTAAAGCTGGCCAAAAACATGGCAATTTGATGAAAAGACTTAATTCTATTTTTTGTCAAAAGTGCTAAGTAATTATAGACATAAAAAGGCAGTTTTGAATGACCACAAGGATTTGGCATCAAAATGACCATCTTGAACATGGCAAAACAATCTAATTGCTTTCAGCTTCTCACTATTGACTGCGGACTGAGGAGTCTCTAGAAAGAAAACTGGAGAGTGTGTGCTGAAGATGGGCTACAAGCTAGAGACAAATGTGTGTTCTGGGGATAGGATCTCACTGGGGAAAGACCAATCTGTGTGCTGGAAGTAGGATCTCACTGGGGAAAGGCCAATGTGTGTGCTGCAGGAAGGATTCCACTGGGGAATGACCAATGTGTGTGTTGGTGGAGTGATCTCACTAAGGAAAGACCAACCTGTTTGCTGGGGTGGTATCTCAATAGGCAAGGACCGGGAAGAAGCTGATTTGCACAGTGGCAAAAGTAAGTACTTACAAATTATATTAAAAAAAATATAGTGATGTTCTCTAGCAATTTACAATGTTCCACATTTATTTTTCCTTTCTGAATGCATATTCATTGTTCACTCCATGTAAGGTCCACTTTTTTGTAGGGACCCCTTTCCCCCTTACTTATCTGCTGCAAAGTACATTTAAAAACACCTGTGGAAGAGGAGTGTTTTAGTAAAAATACTTACATTTCACCCTCGCTTCTGTATTGCAGGGATTGACATCATCGCCCTTCAGACAATATCCCAGGGGATGTAGAAGAGTCCAAATCTTGATGCTACAATGATGCTACATCACAGTGCAGTAATGTCTTCTTGCAAGATTTGGGGTACTTGACATTGATCAAGTTAACGCCCAAAGCATGTTGACCTATTCCCTGGCCTAGGCACCAAAGGCAAAAGAATGGATATCTTAAGTATATTAAATAACTTTTTTCCCCCACAGATGCTTTTTCTTTTCTCTAGCATATTGAGATAAGAAAGGAGGGCATCTAAATAAATGTTATCTTAGAATTTTAGTGCGAGGTCCTCTTTAAGTGTAATGTTTGCAAACTTTGATGACTTCAATAACAAAAAAAAGGATAACCAGAATACCCAGCACCTCAAAAAGAGGCAGCCTGGAGTAAGGGATCTTTAAGTTATGAGGAATGCCTCTAGCAAAACTGTAGTTTGATCCAGAAACATGAAACATCACCCTGTTTTTCTCAGCTGAAATTACGTCTCTGGAGAGCCGATTCCATGGAGGGAATAAAGTTAATAAGTATGGAATGTTTGCAGATTCAATTTCCTTTGAAGTCAGGATAAAATACTGTATATCGTCAGTGAACTGACCGAACAAAGGACATAAATCAATGAGTTACCAGTAGCAGATGGACAAATTCATTTAGAGCTTTGGCAACACATAAGACTATTTTTATGTACTTTGTTTTATTACTGGCAATAATGCTTCTGTAAATAAACAAATTTTCATTTTTTCATGGAACAAGAAGCCATTTTTTTTAATGGAAATGAGCATTTTTTTCTTTTTGCATAAGGTTTCATGGAAACACAACATACAAAAAAGACATATACAGTTGTGTTCAAAATAATAGCAGTGTGTGGAAAAAAGTGAATGAAGCTCAAAATCCTTCTAATAGCTTTTATTTCCATACACACAAATGCATTGGGAACACTACACATTCTATTCCAAATCAAAACATGAAGAAAAATGTATCACATTTGTGTTGTTCCTCTAAAAAAATTGAAGAAAAGTGAATATTAGACTGTTCAAAAAAATAGCAGTGTTTGTATTCTTTACAAACTCAAACATTCACTATCAAAACTGAAGAATGTTTGAAGATTTTGCTTTCCTTTGAATCACTTAATTAATATTTAGTTGTATAAGCACTATTTCTGAGAACTACTGTACATCTGTGTTGCATGGAGTCAACCAACTTCTGGCACCTGTGAACAGGTATTCCAGCCCAGGATGATTGGACTACATTCCACAGTTCTTCTCTATTTCTTGGTTTTGCCTCAGAAACTGCATTTTTGATGTCACCCCACAAGTTTTCTATTGGATTAAGATCCGGGGATTGGGCTGGCCACTCCATAACGTCAATCTTGTTGGTCTGGAACCAAGATGTTGCACGTTTACTGGTGTGTTTGGGGTCGTTGTCTTGTTGGAACACCCATTTCAAGGGCATTTCCTCTTCAGCATAAGGCAGCATGACCTCTTCAAGTATTCTGATGTATTCAAACTGATCCATGATCCCTGGTATGCGATAAATAGGCCCAACACCGTAGTATGAGAAACATCCCCATATCATGATGCTTGCGCAACCATGCTTCACTGTCTTCACAGTGTACTGTGGCTTGAATTCAGTGTTTGGGGGTTGTCTGACAAACTGTCTCGGCCACTAGACCCAAAAAGAACAATCATTACTTTCATCAGTCCACAAAATGTTGCACCATTTCTCTTTAGGCCAGTCAATGTGCTCTTTGACAAATTGTAACCTCTTCAGCATGTCTTTTTTTCAACAGTGGGACTTTGCGGGGGCTTCTTGCAGATAGCTTGGCTTCACATAGGCGTCTTCTAATTGTAACAGTACTCACAGGTAACTTTGCACCTTCTTTGATCTTCCTGGAGCTGATTGTTGGCTGAGTCCTTGCCATTTTGGCTATTCTTCTATCCATTCGAATGGTAGTTTTTAGCTTTCTTCCAGGTCTTTAAGGTTTTGGTTGCCATTTTGAAGCATTTGCGATCATTTTAGCTGAGCAGCCTATCATTTTTTGCGTTTCTTTATATGTTTTCCCCTCTCCAATCAACTTTTTAATCAAGGTACGCTGTTCTTCTGAACAATGTCTGGAATGACCCATTTTCCTCAGAATTTCAGAGAGAAATGCACTGTAACCAGGATGTACAACATTTACTGCCTTCCTTTCTTAAATAAGGGCAATAATTGCCACCTGTTTTTCAAAGAATGAATGACCTCACTAATAGAACTCCACACTGCTATTATTTTGAACATGCCCCTTTCAATTAGTGATTCAATTACACAGAATCAGCAGCATGCATGTCATGACTGTTGGGTCTGTTGGATTTCTATTACTCTACTACACCTGCTAGTAAATTATTTGCCATGTAGAAATATAATTTCTACCAAAAACAGTGATTGATCAGGTTAGCGATGTCTGACTGCTATTATTTTGAACACAACTGTAGAACTCCGTGAACTAGCATTGTGCCATATCAGTAGTAAAAAAGACCCGAATGCAGAATATGAAGATATGGTATCTTATAGGGAACATTTAGAAGTGTTAATTGTTCCTAAGCAAGTAGGATTGTTGTTTTGTCTCTTTTACTGAGTACGCCATATTGTGGGCAGGGTTTACCACACCCATGTACTGGGGAACCTCTGCCCTCTGCCATCATAGCCCAGGACTAGGTGGGAACTGCAGTCATGTGTACAGTCTAACAATAAGGCAGTCTCCCAACTTATAGATGAGCTGACACTGCAAGTAGTATAAAGCCATATTTCTCTCTACTAGGAGCAGTTCTATTGCTCTACTCTAAGTGTGTTACAAGTGTTTCATTCGAGGTGGCAGGCCAAACCATGCCACACTCCACCAGTCAGCGTACCTCTGCTACTTCACTCCAAGTGACGGAATGAAACCCCGCCAGACACAAAGCATGGGTCTCATACGTGGCCTGCGTTAACGCCTTCTGTTCCGTACCAATTACTCAGGATAGGAATCTCCATAATGCTGGTTTGCTGCTGGTTGCTATGATAGATGGACTGCTAGGAAGAGCGCCCCCTCACTACCAGAGGATGCCACACCTTCCCTAGGTACCACACCTCAGCTGGTTGCCTCTGAAACTTGAATTAGTTGTCATTAGCAAGTAACTAGTTCTTCTTCAAAGTGCAGCTTACTTGTACTATAGTACTGTGTACTTCATACCCCTTAGTGCTGTTTTAGGCCCAGGTTCCTTGTATATGCCACACCATTATGCACCCTTTTAGGAATAACCTAAAACCAGGCTCAGGAAAACTCTTTACATTCTTTACTCTCCTTCTTTTTGCCAACATAATACAGGGTAAATTACAAGCTGTTCCTTATATCCCTGACTAACTATGAACCAGCCCAGGCATACCTTGCAGTTGAGTTAGAGTCCATGTATGGTGGCAAGTACATTATCGGAGACATGGTCCATAACTGGCTGCATTCCAGGAGTCTTTGTAAAGGTAATCATCTCTAACAGTTGTGACCAGCAGCAGCACAGGTATTAGCTTCCAGTCATCTGTTCACAGTGGCTCCACAAGTGTCTCTATAAACAACTCCATCATTGGTACCTGGGTCTCAGCCTTCCCCCAATTTTTACCACAGGTCCGGCTGAAACCCAAAAAGCCTGCAAACCGGTGACTTAGAGTTAACCCTTTCCCAACCCAGCCTGGGATGGTATCTAACTCACTCAAGCAGGGTTCAACCTGCTTACAAGCACATCCTAAAAAATATTCAATTTGTCTTGCATGCCACTTATACACATGCATAGCAGTGCACTTCCTTTGCTTTGGCACTCCTGTACCTTGAACCGCTTATGTCCTTAGTGTAAGATCAACTAAGGCTGGCTTATCAGAACAAAATTAATGGATTCCCCTATCCACAGACGCAAGGTGAATAAAGGAATCCTCCCCAATTAGCTATTGTATTCTGACAGTGGGGAATCAAGTTCTGTCACAATACACTGATCATCGCTGCAGCTGATTGGCTGCAGCTGATTGGCTGCAGCTGCTGATCAAAGGAAAGTTTTTCAACAGTCCCATTCGACAAAAGTTGATGGTTAGATCAATTTCTGTCAAGTGGGAACAGCCATGGATACATTTTGCTCCATTGCCAGCTTTAGGCAGATATCCTCTAAAGCACTACTGTTTCTGACTGCTAATCTTTTGATATTTGGAGTTAGATATGGTGATGCTATAACTGTGCTGCTCAGTGTTTCCTTTTTGAAGAGGAACCTGTACTTGAGAAACTGCAGTGCATGCATCTCCTTGCTTCTGTTTCATTAATTCTGTAAATCTATGCTTCTTTCACCCCTCCTGCTCATTCTTGGTCATTACCCCATTAGTCATCAGATTATCAGGGTGGCAAAGCTGACATGAGAAAGCAAAGCCCTGCTTGTCTTTCAAGATGGCTGTCTCCACACAAAGACACAGTGCAGAACAAATCTTTCTCAGTCAGCAATGGAGAATAGATCAGCAAAGATCACAGGCATTACTGCGGACTAGACCTTTGCCCTCTGAATTCATTTTGTGGACACAGCTTCCATAGTACAGGTCCTCTTTAATCACAATGGTAATATTGAGGTGATAAATATTTAATACAGTCACTAAAAAAGTATATTGCCATAAAAGCAAATATCAGTATACTTTATAGTGACAATGAAAAAAAACAAAAAAACAAAACAGCTGGTGGAAAAGGAAATTGATACAAATCACTTCCTAGACCATGGACAACATACGGCTGCAGTGCAAATTAGAGTGGTTTGAAGTTAATAATGGCAAGCAGTCACAGATCACTTTTCATTAGTCTCACTACACAACAGTAATATGGTATGTGACTGGATGCTGCAGGTACCTGACTAGTTCCTTTGTAGAAGAACTTAGAAGGAAGGATACTATGATAAGGTAATAAGGTATATGACTTCACTTAAAATCATTCATTTTCAGAAGCGGGTGCACCCAATAGAGTACTGGTGGAATCCATGTCAAAGACCCAACATTTTATTGTCTTTACCTCGACACTGTCAGTAGGGCAATTTGTAATTAAAGACAAACTCCAGTCAACATTTTTATTTAATTCTGGACTACACTTAGAACTGCTGGGTATTAAATGATGTTGGTATCCCTATTCAGTAGATGTTTCTGTTAAATACTGAAAGAGGTTCTAACCCTTTCCTATTCTACTATAAAATATGTTTTAATTTCTGTCTTCCCTGGAGAGATTTCCCCTCACTTCTGCTAACACCTGTCACAGTAACTGAGTGAAACTGGAACACAGGCAGCAAATTTCTGAAAGAGGATCTAAATCCTACTCATACTACTATGTAATATTTGTTTTTATTGCTACATCGGTCCTCCCTGGAGAGATTTCCTCTAACTTTCTGTTCAGTCAGACACCCTTCATATAAATGGAAAGTAGGTGGAATTCTAATGATTTCCTCTTCTATCTGGCCATCTGACCAGCATCAAATAGACATGAAGTAAGTAATTTTTCTTCCCTTCCTGTTCTGTCTGCCATTCATTATGTGGATAGGGCTTGAAGAGAAGTCTCCCAAATGGAGACAAAGGCAACAAAAAAGTTGACAAAGGTTCTAAACCTTCCATGTACTGCCCAAAATTGGAAAATCTAATCAGCAAAATACATTTCCTTTTGAAATCCATGAAGATTGGACATATCAGTGACTAGAAATGAAAGACGCGGCTATCATTGTCCCAATTACCACAAATGAGCCCGCCATGAATTTTCTAAATCTAATTTAGGCAATTGTTAAAATCCAGAGCAAGCATAAAGAATCCAGATATGTTTCTAACTTGACAACCTGCAACTGAAAAGTTCATATGAGTATGTCATTACATGTATGACCTTTTCCACACTGTGTAATTACTGGAAGTAATTCATTTCTTAGAAAAATAAAGCTAAATAGTGAAGAACCTCTCAAATCTGCATTATTTTATCTACATGGTTTTAAAGGCACTAGGTGACATTTACGAAGCATGCAAGTGTGATAATACTTACTGTGCATACAGAGTTCATTAGTGCAGTTTCGAGTCTCGGTGCCAAGCCCTGGACATTCCTGCCCTCCATTGCGTGGAGCAGGTTGAGTACAATCTCTGCTTCTCCGGTGGGTGCAGTCTGATGTACAAGAAGACCAGTAGCTCCACTCAGTCCATCCTCCACTTACTGTGTACACAGACAACCAAGAACACAATTTCAAATACATAATGAGCTCATAAAGCACACTTTAAATTTTTTTCTCCCTCTCATTCACATACCAAGTCCCATATATATATATATATATATATATATCACTTCTAAATGTCCCAAGTGTTTTCCTATAAATATAGGAGAAACCCCACCTCACAACCTGCAGTATTATTTCTCTCTTGCTTGTCTCTCTCCAGAACAAACTAATCTCTCACTCTGCTGTTAAGGTGTCTTTTTTCCTCTCTATTACAACAACATGCATAGTTATCTCCACTGAGTTACTCATAGGTAATATGTTTAGGAATGTTTCATTCTGGTCCTTCATTATTGCACACCTGCTCTTTTCTCATCATGCTGCTGCATTATTGCACTGTACCAAGCTCAGCATTTTATATCTGAGCGGCAATTTATCCATAATGCTCTCTCCCTGTGCTATGTCTATATATCTTGACAGAGAGCAGAACTCAATGTGCAGCCAGCCACAAATATTTAATAGTCATACATGTGCCAGGCTACAAACTAGTTTCTGCTGATTTCAGATTGGTAATCCATTAATCCAGCTTTCCACAGTTTAGAGTGTCCAGGCAAATAAAAACCCTCCTCCAGTCCAGTTTTTTTAAGCTTTAAGTAGAGAGGGGAAGAGTTAGAAATTCTGTTCTTTTTGTACCCCTCTGTCTCTGGTTTCATTGTGGAGATTCTCCTATAACTCCTGTCCCTGTGATGCCAGTAAAAAGAAATGGAAGGTACCAGTGACACATGGACGGGAAGGTACAGACAGAAAAAAGACCAAACAATCTAACCTCTCTATATTAAAATATATATTTTTTTTATCTGTGCCTCCATTAGAGGTTTACCCTCGCTTCCTTTCCTGACAGGATGTAAGAAGAAATCTCCGCAACAGGGACACAAAAGGCGATAAAAAGTAGAAAGAAGCTCTACACATGGTACACTCTAATACACATGATGATAGTATTGGACAAATGATCGTCCTTTTTTTTCTGCATGCTAGTCTCATATCGAAAACTAGTTAGGCTTCTAGAGAAATTTCTCGTAAAACAGAAAACAACTTCCCACAATGATGTAATGTATTGTATGTGTTCTAGACATAACTCTTCCCAAATATATTTAAAGCAAAATTTAAAAGCTGGCTGAACTTAGGTTTCAAAACAGATGTGCGAAAAGTTAGGTGTTGCTTCGCACTGCTATGAAATAAGTCTAAAATGTGGAAACGGCAGCCAGTCTTACCAGGACAGAGAGTTGTGCAGGCTGTTTTCTGGATATTCTGACCCTCACAAAATGATCCTCCATTTAAAGGTGTGGGGTTGGTACAGGTTCGGCTTCTTTTCTGCCACCCTCTTCCACAGGTTGTACTGCACGGAGACCATTCTGTCCATGATGACCACCCTCCATTAACTTGGAAAAAGCACATGCACATATATGACCCAGATCATATTTTACAGAGGACAGGGTGCCTGTTCAATTCTAAACATGTATGAATAACTTGAATAGCAAAACTGACATAAGGAGCAGGTATCCTTTGGTAGACTAAGAAGTCCACTGAGATCTCTGTGGCTCCAGTGGAGCATCCAAGATGGAGATTACGAGTAAAGCATTAAGCATCCAGTTAATATAAATGATGGCACTTTGCATAGTACAAAAAATCTAGTCAATACAAATTCTCTAATGGGAATGGTGCAAAAAATGATAAAGGCTTGCTATAGAGTATTATTATTTCCAATTTTGATGAAATAAAAGCAACAGATGAACAAAGGTCAAGCATTTGCATACAGAGGTAATTTATTTAATGGTGGACTGTTAAGCAGAGGCAAATATATAGTTCCTAGTGGAGAATGCCTTTAAATAAATTCTCAATTACCACACTACTTGATATAATATATTAGTGCAGAAGCTTGAAAAGTATCCCACCTCTAACAGTCTCCAGTTTGAAATGGCAGAAACACATTTCTCCTAGACTAAATACAGTTGTCAATCCTTATATAACAGAGATTTAATTGAGAGACTAGAAGTTTAAACCTGTACCTTTCACTGTCTGACCTCTATACTCACATTAGGAAACAGTGCAGTAAATTGCAGTAAACTCACCATACACCGTAATGGCCGCTGAGTTACTTCTCCGTCTGGCAACTATATTCTTAGCCACACAAGTATAATTCCCTGTGTCAGCTAGACGAGCCTGTCTTAGAATTAAACTGTGGTCTGTTCCAATGAACAGGTTGGAGTCCAATTCAGGGTCCAATACATCCTCATTCCTAAGCCACTCCACCTTAAAATATATAAAACAGGATGAAGAGCTAAAGATTATGGAAGTAGATGATTCATGAGTAAAATATAAGCAATAAGAATACAATTACAACTTGATTATCCATAATGCAGTGCCTCTTACTCCTAACTGCAATATACCAAAGCTCTGATTTAATTGTTTAGGCTGGTACTTCGAGTGCAAATCTGTTATGTGTTTATCGGCTACTGCACTATGAAGATCAAAAAGAGAGATCAGAATGACAGTTAGGGGCCTATTTATTAAAGATCAAAGTTAAATTTCTGCACAGCTTTCCTTCATGATAAAGCTCTTCACTGTTCCTCACCTATTTAAAAATGCATGTTGGAGTGTGCTTTGCAAACATCTACCAGGCTTATCTAAGCTTTTTGTTTTTGCCAAAATATCACATCAAAGTCAATCACTCAGAAATACTTAGCCCATTTGGATCTACTTATATTGCATTCATAGGACATTTTTTTTTAAACCAAGGAATGTAATTAATTAAAAAGCTGCTCAGAGTAGCAAACTGATAATTCAGTGAATACCAGAACCAACTGAATTGAAGTCAATGAAGAGGTTTTAATGATAGGATAGGGAAATCCATTTAGGCATTTCTTTATCATTTTGAAATTTAACATAATTTATTACTTAATAGTTTCTAGTCTGTCCTCATTTTACTGTTTTGTTGTCACTTGCTAGGATTATGCAATGAGACATAATTTTACACCACAGGGAATTGTGAAAATGTGTTTGTTTAACTGGGGAATTTTATCTTTCTTTTTAAAAGATTGTATTTCATTTTATTTTTAAATGGAATCTGCTTAGGAAATACACTCCAAATGCTGCACAACATGTCTGGGATATGTTCTTAAAGCAGACTGGATCCATTCTATAATAATAAAAATGTGAAAAATATACAAATCACAAATAATAGCGCAAACCAAATCACACAACTAAATATAACCACCACCAAATAAGTGCATATTAATAGTGCAAACAAAAAATCAATAAATGGGGAATCTCAATATAGTCCATTCAGAAAAGTCCATATAAACATGATCCTCAGTAAATGAAGTAATGAGATCCTCCTTCATAAGCAATGTGGTATTCAGTGCTCAAAAACACCCCATCAAAATGCACACTCACCATGTGCTAGTAATTAACCAGCATGTTAGTATATATCCAGCATTCACCAAACAGACTTCAAAGGACGATCCTTGTGTATTGGTAATTACTCAGCATACTATTATATGTATCCAGCATATCACCAAACAAACTCCAGAGAAGATCCTCTCATATCCAGATTTGCACATGTGGGTAAAGAAAATACTCGCCATAGTGCAGTATCATCCAACAAATTTATTGCAAAACAAACCCCCCTTAAAATCACACTCACAATGAGCAAATAAAAACAAGGCGTTTTGTTATATCAGAGCTCCAGTCTCTGCATCCTGTGTCTCACCAACCAGCCCGCATTCAAGATGGTAATAGCGCGATCACGTGATCCGGACACGTCCATCAGCATGAGTAGTGATGTCACAGGAAGGCCACACCCTGACGCGGTTCATCCAATGACTTCTTCCGAGGGAAGAATTTGTTGGATGATACTGCACTATGGCGAGTATTTTCTTTACCCACATGTGCTAATCTGGATATGAGAGGATCTTCTCTGGAGTTTTTTTGGTGATATGCTGGATACATAGTAGTATGCTGAGTAATTACCAACACATGAGGATCGTCCTTTGAAGTCTGTTTGGTGAATGCTGGATATATACTAACATGCTGCTTAATTATAATTACTAGCACATGGTGAGTGCGCATTCTGATGGGGTGTTTTTGAGCACTGAATACCACATTGCTTATGAAGGAGGATCTCATTACTTCATTTACTGAGGATCATGTTTATATGGACTTTTCTGAATGAACTATATTGAGATTCCCCATTTATTGATTTTTTGTTTGCACTATTAATATGCACTTATTTGGTGGTGGTTATATTTAGTTGTGTGATTTGGTTTGCGCTATTATTTGTGATTTGTATATTTTTCACATTTTTATTATTATTTTGAGTTTTTTAATAATAGCAGCATCCAGTGAGTGTATTTCCTCTCTTTATTACATTGGCGCAATGATGTTGGTATAATAGAAGTGTTGTATTTATTGGAACATTTCTTTGGTAACTAACTTTTTAGTGATTGTTTTGATCCATTCTATACAGCCAGCTTAACTCAGTAGCCAAAAAAATGTTTACCCTGCACCAAAGTCAGCCAGCTAGTGCAATAGGAATGAATGGTACAATGTGACTGATTTACGAAAAATAATTCTAGCAAAGTGGAGGCAATTCTTAAAGCAGTCAATGACATATCAGTTCTAAATTTTGTTTTGTAGTACATGTAAGAAATAAAAAGACTAAAAGGAGGATTTCCTAAAACTGGAGAGTGCAAAATCTAGTGTAGCTCTGTACAGAAACCAATCAACTTCCAAGTTTTATTGTTAAGCTTTGACAAGTTTTATTGTCAAAGCTTAACTGAACAAGCTGAAGTTGAAAGCTGATTGCGAACCATGCACAGCTGCACCAGTTTCTGAGTGCTCTGGTTTTAGTGAGTCTCCCCCTAAGTGTAGAGTTGAACACTGCCATTATTGAGTAGAAAAAAAATCCCATTTTTAACTGGCATATTTTGCATATTATCAAATACTGGAATATTCTCAATAAGAATAAGAAAGTACACTGTAAGCTATCATATTCAGTAAATTGTACCACATATCTTGGATGGGCATAAGAACCTGACACATTTCACAAGTGAATAGTAATATTTGCTAATTGTGATAGCTGAAAATGTCAGAGAAACCTGTTTTCAGATGAAATGTTAGCACTTGGAAACACTAGAAAACTATCATGGTCTGATTCATGTTTACTTTTTTTTTAGTTCACTCTTTTTTAAATTAACGTTTTATAGCTGTTCTGTTCTTCTGTCCATACAATCTTTGTTTTACAATTGAACATTTTACACGTGACACAGGACTACCAGAGCCCTATGGGTTAGCTAAAGAGACAGCACAACTATAATGCTTACTCTGTCTGACTGAAACTTGAGACCTCATAAGGATAAACCACAGCTCTGACTCTTTTGCTTGTGTGTAAATTTCAGCTTGAGATTTTGAGCTCTGTACACAGGCTTTTCACAACATATTGTTATTCAATATTTTTTATTTACATGACTTAAAAATCAAAATCAAATATATTGAATTCTTTATTGTATTTAATGTTTTAAGTCCTGAAAAAAAAGAAAATATGTTCAAAACCGCTACGTATTTTCTTTAAAATCGTGTTAACACCTAGAAAATTTGACTTCAATTTTGCCAAGTGTATTTCTAATAATGTTTCATTTATATTTTATTTGACATAGGAATATTGGAGTAAAAAATTATATCTCAGTGAAACTGAAAATGGGCTTTCCTGAGCTCTATGGATGCCCTTCATAGATGGGTACACTTATGCCAGAACCGATGCTGCTTTACCTTCATGACAATGGCATAAATATTTGCATTGCAGTACATCCTCTTATGTCCTTGTAGTTGGAAGCCTGGTAAATCACATTCATTAACCTACACACTTTTTCTTGAGCTCTTTAAATTATATTTGCTGTATGTCATGGACATTTTATTTGCTGTAAAAGACATAACGTCTGCATGTTTAGAGAAGAAAAATGAAACGGGAAATGTAGTTGACATTTTCTTACAATGGAATCTAAAGTTTCCATAAACAAAGTCAAGGTCTATATATACACATAAATTATCAAGTCCATTGTTAAGTTCTGGTAATATAAAAGTAGGGTGAGATGAAACTGGATATGAACTAATTTTTCCTCTATATTCAGCTTGGTTAAGGAAGTTTTTCATTCCTTACAATGAAAACTTATCATTTCATTTTATCAATTGTGTTATACAATTTTTCTTTGAGTTACTGCATATCTTCAATGTGTAACTACAATACGTACGGAGTGTTCAGCTGGGACAATGCTCAAGTCTGGTGGCAATAAAGAATAACCTTTATTTCCATTTTTGTATGCTCACAATATATTCTGTACTAAATAAAATAGCATTCCTTTTCATGCATTTTTTTAGTATTATTTGTTGTTTTGAGCCTTTAGTGGGCTTATTAGAGAAATGTCTTTTCTGTAGATTGTATGAAAAATGTAATTTTTTGGATCTTTTCATTTTACAGAAAAACTCAAAGCTTGTTTCCCAGGATCAAGCAATTAATGCTCTGTTTATGCAGGTAACAAGGCACAAAATAAATGTGTAAATATATTGAATAAAGAAATCAGCTTTTAATTTGCAAAATATGCTATTGTTGAGGGTGACTAAAGCTGGTAAATTTTGGAACCTTCCCTCCCAACATGAATATCAGCACCCTCCTGCCAACATCCTTCCTTTAAAAAACTTGAAGGAGTCAGATGAAAAAATTGTTGGCTGAACAGTGGATGCTTCCAATCAGATGCAGCCATTGTTCCAGTATTCTGGCTGGCACCAGCTGCCAGAATACAGTAGTTGCAGTGGGAGATTCATCCATCCATGCTGAATGAATACCATGGATGAGGGAATCTGGTAAGATTTTTTTTTTCATTCAATCTGCTAGTTGAATGAAAAAAAAAATATATCAGTGTATGGCCAGGTTAATGTCTGTGTTTAAATTTTAAAGCAATTTAAAAGCACTGAGAATTGATCAAAAAGCCAAAGGGGTCCACTCCCTGTAGACATAAGCTCAAGTTAATCAACTGTCCATAAATAGTCATAAGGTGCTATCTTCATAACCAAAATATCATCAGAAATTTAGAGGCTAAGAGAAGCCTGAAGGTAGTAGTTACCAAAAGAAGACCAAGCAGTATAAGTAAAGCAAATATATTGATTCACTACAAAAATATAAAAAAACCACTAGAAACAATACCTCCACCAGTCACCGAGTTAAAAAATGACAATGATGTAATTAAAAGAACGTGTTTGTGTTTAAGCCTAAAGAATTAGCCTGCTCATGCTTGCCAGTCAATTATTCTTTGGCAAGTATAGATCTTTAATGAATTACAATTCCTCTAACATATGAATCAGGGTATAGGGCAGAGGAAGCTTGTGCTGGAAGAGTAAGTGGGAATTTGCCCTGCAGGCAAGTACACAGTGGAGATACTCCCCCAATAAGACTTAATCAGACAACTGCTGGGCAGATAAATAGGTCCCTAAGACCTGCAATACTTCAGCATCTACATCCTGCAATGTCTTGTGACCAAATGCAGAAAGCTGCAAAAGACGTCTATGCTGGAAGAATGTGAAACTGTGCAATGTGTCGCACTAACCCACCGTATCGCACTAACCTCAGCGCTTAATCATAAGCCACCATGGTGGGTTATGATTAAGCGCTGAGGTTAATGCAATATGTGTGAACCCCCCCCCCACTAGCATACCGTATGGTGTTTTTAAGCTACTTTTCTATACAATAAAGTGGATATGCGCTTTAGTGTGGCCTCCCGGACTTTCCTTTGATCTACTCCTGTAGTGTTATTTGGTTTGTCTCAGCTCTCTAACTGCTACATCTACAGAACAGCTTGTTCTGTTGAAAAATAACAGACTTACTGATTATATCACCAGGTGAAAAAAAAGAAAGAAAGCCTAAAAAAGAAAATGAATGGAGCCTTCACATCTAAGAAATGGTAATATGCAATATAATGACTGTTTGCTTTTGCATTTAATACCACTTTAATGCGACGCCAATTTCTGGTTTTACAAATCTATTCAAGTGTGCATTCTTAATTCAGAAATGTACCTTCTATTGCTCTCAGCCTCCTCCAGAAATCAAAATTCCATTTTTTTTTTTACTAGTTGTACTAGTTTCTTTAGAGGGTGGCTGCATTTGTTCTCCATGGTCCCAGTTGTATGTTGGAAGGTAGCCACCCTTTCTTGCTCTCTCCCAAGATGGACTATGGGATTTGTAGATTGCATAGAGCAGTGCACATTCAGGGGCGGACTGACAACTCATGGGGCCCCTGGGCAATAGGGGATCATGGGGCCCCTGTGTCCTTGCCCAAACTCAAAAAAGTCTATGAAAAAGGTACCAGGGGCATCTCATGGGGCCCCCTACTGACCAAGGCCCTCGGGCAGTGCCTGAGTTTCCAAATGGTCAGTCCGCCCCTGTGCACATTACTACAATTGCTCGTTCCAAACAAATGGATGCAAAATAGGGAAAGGAGAGTTTTGATAGCTCATGAAAGACATTACAAGGAGACAGACAAACACAGAAACATTTTTTTTTAACCAAAAAATTACATGGCCATTAAATAGTGGATATGTATGGATTATATCTGGAGAATAAGGCTGTCGTTTATTACTACTTTAAATAGTGACATCCTTTAGTATGTTTACATAATTACGAAAATAATCTATATTGTACTGCCTGTAAGAAGAGCAGATGAAGTCACTTGCAAGTTTTCAAAGTGATAGATGGCAGAAAACAAGACAACCAAGTCTCATGCTCTCCCCTTGACATCCTGTTATGTGAAAGGGATGAGCGCATGGGAGTAATGCTTAGTGACACGTTTGTAGCGCTCACCTCTGCAGGAGGAATCCCCTCAGGTGGCTGACATAACAGAGTCACCTCCTGGTCCAGTGACACTTCCCTCGACACAGGCTCCTTCTCGAAATTCTTCCTGAGGTCTTAACAAAGAAACAAACAAAGGGAAGTGAAAGATAAAGCGAGGAGTTAACCGTGTTAATCTAAATGAGATATGCGCACACATAATAACAGGTAGCACTGCAACAGTATGACATTGGGAGCGCTTCCGGAGAGGAATAAAACCAGCCTGTGCCTATTGGCTCTCCGCTGCTACTCCTGCCAGCTCTGTATAACCACATATTACAGCATGACAGTGATAGAGAGTGACAGAGAAGGATGTATACACAGTGCCTTCCCCTCCCCTTGGGGTATGCAGGTTTAAAATAAACTGAATTCCACATTCATTTAGCCTGTTCATCTACATTTCTCTTTCTCCTTGCTGCATCCCAGCTTACAGCACACACGACTAGATTGCAAATGACAGAAATTGACGTGGGGATGCACAGTCCCCCATAGCACTGCTCTACTGGCACCCCGTGGCAAGATGCACCAGCTCAGTAATAACATGGGCCACCTCGTTGCTTACCTGTCTTCTCTTGTTTGTATTTAGTGCTCTAAAAGGACCCTGACAACCATGTTTTGAGCAAAGGAATTGCAGGCTTCTATTTACTGCTAGGAAAGTGCAGACATTGCCATTGTGAGTAGTCCATTGAACAGAAAGCATAGCCAGCTGTGTGAGGTGAATACAGGCAATCACCGTCTCCTTTGCAAGCCTAAATTGAAGTCCAAATTAACTTTTAGTTTAAATCATTACAGGTGAACTAAAATAAAAAAAAAAATGTCAGTGTCTTCAGCGTGTTTTCTCACTAAAAGCAGCTACAGCTCAAATAGAAAAGCCTGCCCCAAGCCAGCATGCTGCAGAGTGGGACCCATGCTCTCAGTGGTGGAGCAGTGATCTCACTACAGAGATCTGACACCCCCCCGACTGATTCTGACCTTTATATATTGAAAGGCTGGGGTGACCCTCGGGTGATAGGAGGTCAACCTTGATAGATAAACGAGTGCCACATCCCTGTATAGGATATTGAGAAGAAGAATGGGGAGTTGAACTTTCTAGGCACAGAGACTCGGTACACAAAAAAATAAAATCAATGTTCCTTTATTAACATCACATCATCTCTAAAATATATCTTATATGATATCATTGCACAATTCGCCCACAGCTAATATCACATGACCCACCAACCACAATGAATGATTGCAAAAGAAGGTTGCAGTATGGATAGTACCAACAAAGTAATCCTTCAAAGAGGCAGGGGATATTCAGGCTGCGCAGGCAGCGCCCGACATGTTTCACGACAACCGTTGCTTCCTCAGGGGCTAGCAATATTTCTTGCGAGGATAAATATACTTAGGCATAATGGATACACATAGGGGTTACAAAACAACATAGTATAAGAAAAATGGTAGTATTCACTTACAAAATTAACCAGTATGCACTGGGCAATGATGAACTCCCCGGGACCTCTATTTCTGCAATCAGCAAAGTCTGTGCTCCCTACTGAATGGAGAGCACTGGCTCTAACTCAGCAGGGAGTGAGTTGGACCTCTGCAAAGAGATCATTGCCTCCCCACTGACAGCAAGGGTCCTTCTCTGGCAAGGGACAGGCTTTTCTACTCTGCCTGCTTTTTAAAGAGAACGAACTTTAAGCCTTTGGACATATTTTTTTTTTTTATGTTCCTGGGATGCATTTAGCTGATTAAAGCTGAGATTGTATTTAAAAAAAAAGATTATTGTTACATTTTTTTTATTGTAGTACTTTGTCCCAAAGTGCTACCTAACTCCACTTAATTCGATTTGCTAGCAGGCTGTATAGAATAATTACTCAATATTCTATACAGGGACGTGGCAAGTTAGAGCTGGGTATTTCACTGTTTTGTTATTTGACATGCGTCGCCCTTCCATGTGCTCCTTGCTGTGAAGGCCAGGTATAGACTGAGGCAGTAACCATTTTTTGTACTGTTCAATTGCTGGTTGAGGGGGCGCACTGGACTCCCTGGCTGCCATTGTGCTACATGCTGGGTGTCCAGTGCACTCCAGTACCTTTGAGGAGGGGTGGGCTCCCGCTGGTCCAAGTGCCTCTACTATGGGGGCTCTTAAATTTGTAGAGTTAGGAACTACAGAATACTGGAGTGCCGTGACAAGGCTCTGTAGCTTACGCATGTATTTGCAAATGTGTGCTAACTAAACCCCTGTTTTTAACACATACTGCTAGACAAGTAAATTCGGTTTGTTTGCAGGTTGGCTGGCAAGTTGAGCTGGGAATATTTCTGTTTTGTTGTTTGACATGCGTCACCTGTCCATGTGCTCCTTGCTGTGAAGGCCAGTTATAGACTGGGGCAGTGACTGTTTTTGTACCTAACTCCACTTACTGTATGAAGTTGACCTGCCCCCCTGTCTGTACAGCAAATCTGACCACAGCTTGGGTGGAGATGGATCCATCATAACTGCATCATGTCTTGGCTTAGACCACTCTCTTGGGACAACTGTGGCAAGAGGAATGGAGAGAGAAAGGAAACTAACACATCCCCTTTTCCCTCTGCATTCCTATTGTCTCAGGAAAGTGACAAGCTACAGGTACAATGGATCTGTCAGCTTACTGTACAAGCTGTTGTTGAATTTGCCATGTGGGGAGGGGGCAGGTCAGACTTTATAACAGGACTTGGGAAGCACCTAGCAACATCGGACAATGAACTTTGTTCCATGGGAGGGCAGAAAAATGTAATGTGTAATGAAAGTTCTTTTTAAGGCAAACCTTTCAGAAAACCACACATAATAAAATGACCAAACAGATGCATATTAGGCAATCTCTAGCATCACATAGTACCTCTAGTGTGGCTGCCATATCAATCTGCTTTAGTAACCTCCTGAAAAATCTGAACATGCAGATATGGCACAAGGGAGCAGCGGGCATATGTGCTTGACTTCCTTTTTCTCAGTATACAGTGCTCAGTGTCTCTGTGACCCATCACCAGGCCTGAGCATTGTCACATGAGGGTGATAAGATGTGCTTAGCAATATGGAAGTACCGCTTTTTGAAAAAGTTGATATTTGTATAGCATTTTTTGGAGAGGGAGGGTTATCTGCAGTGACAGATCTGGGTGGGTCACTATTAGTTGTACTATATGGTACCACGGAGCAGGAGCGAACTGACCATTTGGAAACTTGGGCACTGCCCGAGGGCCCGGGGTCAGTAGGGGGCCTCATGAGATACCCCTGGTACCTTTTTCATAGGCTTTCTTAAGTTTGGGCAAGGAGACAGGGGCCCATTGATCCCCTATTGCCCGGGGGCCCCATGAATTGTCAGTCCGCCCCTGCCATGGAGTATATGCTCTGCAGCTTTGTGTGACCCATGAGAGGTATATTTAAAATAAACACAAGATTGGGTACTAAAAGCAAAAAAACAATGTGCAAAGCAGAATAATGTCGGCAATCATCTTCCATAAAATGATACTTTAAATCAATGAAATATAAGCTCTTAATCTTTGCTGAGGATTAATGCTCATTGTATACTTTCAAATGTAATTGCACTGCCATTTTTAAGGACATACAGCATAAGCAAAAAAAAAAAAAGTTACTTATGTGTCCGACCTACTAATAAGGATTACAAATAGTACTCATGCAATCAAATAGATATTCACTTTCATGTACTTTGCTGTACAGCTTGTTCTACTTTAGTTGTCCTTTTAGACTAAATAAGCTTTCTAGTGATTATTGGCAATATTCTTTCAATTGTTAACTCATCAACTGTGGGGGGAAATATTGTAACCCCATACACCAATACATACTTTGTTTAAATAGATGTAAACCCAATAACAAAAATCTTACCTAAGCTTTAACATGTATGTTCAAAAGTCAATTTCAGTATTTTTAAATCTACAGCTTTTTCGGTCACCTCCTGTTATAGGCTGACATTGTTCTGTCCTTTTATACCATTTGTGCATCTGTGTCGCCAACCCACCACATAAGCTCCTGATGGGGGACGTTTCAACCCACAATAAACAGGGCACCATCAGCAACCCACCCTGAGAAATTCCATGTAGCCATCACTGGAGTACATGTATTAAGACACACAATGGTTGCAAAGACATGGCAAGAGACCAGTAACAGTGAATGAAAACCAGTAACAGTGAATGAAAAAAGTTGAAAACAGTATTTTATTAACAAAAACTCGACTCTTTATGATGCACAGTGCTTTACCAAACTAAATGATATTCAGTTAGAATTTATATATACTTTAAATGTATTCATTTCTGAAGTTCCTAAGGATTTTCCATCCATAGCCATAACACGCTATTAAAAGAATTTTCTTTAAACCATTGATATATATGATATTTGCCTTCCCATTAGCTAGGATTATAGTTTTGTTTTTTCTAAAGAGTGCAATAATCACTGAATATTATTATTATTTGTCCCTGGTACACACTGACATGGTGAGTGCCCCAAGGTGCTTACAATCAGCACAGCACTAAAGTGAGGTGACATGACAGCTGTGACATGCACTTACAGTAAGAAAGCAAGCCCCAGTGCATTTTAGGATAGATGTGTTAATGCCAATAGTGAGCAGATACTCAAGCATATCTGGAGGCATACATTAGCATTGACAAAAGTCAAGTAACTGTGATCTTGTGACATTTTTCAAATGGAAAGATACTGAGAAAATAGCAAAAAGCTAAATAATGTAACAGCTTAGTAAACCATAAAAACTGATGGAACAAAAGACTCAGGAATCAGATAGTTCTATGTTCAAAGTGTTTAGCTGTCAGTTCAATAAAAGAGGGGTACCAGACAGTGCATTCTGAATACACTCACAAAATGTGGCAGTGGAAACAGTAGTTTTTACAAAAGCGCATTTGTTGGTCTCAAGTACCTAAAAATCACATAAACACGCTAAAGTGGTTGTAAAGGCTCAAGGTGTTTTATCTTCATACATTCTATGCATGAAGGTAAAAAACCTTCTGTGTGCAGCATCCCCCCCAGCCCCCCTAATACTCACCTAAGCCCCCTTCCGATCCAGCTATGTGCTCTGGAGTCTCAGCTATCCCAGGACTCCCTCTCCTCATTGGCTGAGACAGCAATGGAAGCCATTGGCTCCTGCTGCTGGCGATCACAGCCAGTGAGCCAATGAGAAGAGAGAAGGGGTGGAGCAGAGACGGCTATCCCAGGACTCCCTCTCCTCATTGGCTGAGACAGCAATGGAAGCCATTGGCTCCTGCTGCTGTCGATCACAGCCAGTGAGCCAATGAGAAGAGAGAAGGGGTGGAGCAGAGACGCGGCTCTGTGTGTGAATGGACACACAGAGCAGCTGCTGGGGAGTGCGTATGCTCAGGTGCCCCCATAGCAAGTTGCTTGTTGTGGGGGCACCCGACAGGAGGAAGGGGCCAGGAGCGCCAGAGGGGGACCCCAGAAGAGAAGGATCTTGGTTGCTCTGTGCAAAACCACTTCACACAGCAGGTAATTATAGACATGTTTGTTATTTTTTTTTAATTTAAACCTTTAGAATCACTTTAACTTTCATCATGAGTAGTTGTCATACATTACCAAGGAATCAAAATACAGAATACCCCCTCAGCCTCTTGATTGGTCAGATCATTTCTGACAACAACCCTCTCAGAGACAAGAAAAGGAGGCTGCCCTGAAAGTTGACAGCTCTTGTTTTAACATCAAAGCAAGGAACACCTGTTTGCATGAGAGCCATTGTATCATCTTAATTATTGATTTGGTCTGAACCAGAGCTTGATAAGTATTTTAATTTTTTCAACCCTTTTTATTTCGCTGTTGCCTTGTTGTTTCTTTGTTACCTTTGTAATACCTGTCATTTTTTACCTTTTCTTTAATAAACCATCTTTTGAAAAGTGTTGAAATTATCTCTAATGCCCTGTGAAAAATTTCTATCCCTGTCTCCTGAAGAGTGCTATTACATAGTAAATTGCTGGATATACCTGTCTGTGGTGACAGTGTGTGTACAGACATTTATTTAACATCATAAATTGCTATTGCTAATATTCTGAACATTTACTACTTTTTGATAAAAAGTAGTTGGTGGCAGTAAAGAGTTATTTGCTTAGTTAACTAAACCCAGTAAAAATTACTCTCAATCTGTTGGCACTTAGACTGTGGTTCTGCAAGCTGGAAAATCTTTGTGCAGGGTCAGGCTGAGAGTGTCAGCATGGTGTGCATTTGGCCAGTCATTCATCACAAGCTGGTGAAGGTAACAGTGGTCTGACCCGCATTTGTCACACTCTCTTATTTACTGGGTGTAATAAACATCTTTGAAAGGCTAAATTTAGCGATATTGACAAAAAAAGTGCCTACTTTACATTACATTCAAGCTACATTACATTCAAGTTTGTAAACGTTTGTGGAGGAGGGGCGAAGCGCCTCTAACGTACTACGTCGCTTCCAGTGAGTGGAGCGCACACCGGCGTGCGGTGCTCTCAGGGGCCATCTTGCTTGAGGGTGGATTCTTATACTGTCGCTGACTGAGAGACCTTTAAAACCCTGGTGATATGGCATTCTGGTTCCATTTAAAACAATAAATGCTGATTATATCTTTTGAAAATGTGAGTGGTTTGGTATTTGGAAATGTATCCTGTCCGAGTCTTGCAGTATTACACTATATATATTTTTTTCTCTGTACCAATCATCTCTTTATGGCGAGTGATCTCTGTTGATCCAGGAGGTTGGAGGCTGGTTTATACTACGGTTCGGAGGTCTGAGGCATATATTCTACCTGCAGTGGGGGAGTTCCATTTAAACCTGGTGATTGGAGGCTGTATTGATTTGGTCTAGGATTCCTAAAAACCCAAAAATAAGGTGTTTTTTTCACCAATATCTGGTGAGTGCAGTATGTGATCTGAGCACTAACAGGTGTCAATACGGGTCAAGGGTCTTTTGGATAAGGACTTTTCAACTTTATTTTACTCACCATATTCATCCTAATAATTATTTTTTGGAGTGGGACTATTTTATATATAATATTTTTTTCATATTTTTCATTTTATTTATGTTTTTTGTATTATTTCTTTTTTGTATTATTTATTGTATAATTTATTTGCACTGTTTGATATTTTTTATTATTATTTTATTGGTGTTTACACTAATGAGCAGCAGCATTTATTTAGGAATTATTTCATGATTTTTTTGGCGCTGGTGATTTTTTGTATATATGACAAAAAACTTGCCTACTTTACATTACATTCAAGCTACATTACATTCAAGTTTGTAAATGTTTGTCATTAAAAACTGTACATTTACTTTAAAAAAAAAAATACAAAAAGATCAATTGTTACAGAAGCCATTGTGTAATTTAATTATGATAAAAATGATCTTTCTATTTCAATCTGTAGCCAGCTTTGATTTTCTAAAACTGTAAAAAAATAAAACAGACATTTTGCTTTCTTGTATCCATAACAACAGTGTGGTGATGTGGATTTTGTACACTACTGTAGAGCATACCCTCAGAAATGTAATTTCTTGCTCATCTGATTGCTGGAATTTCAGGAATTCCCCGGTGCTGTTTTAAGATTTGTAAGTCTTCTGTGATATATTTGACTTGGATATTGCACATATGGAGGGAGTCTGAGCTGGGATTTTTCTCTTTTTACAATGTTGGGATTGAGAGTGTGATTATAGTAGTTAGACCATTCTACTTAGCAGTTTTTTAGGAAGTTCCTAAAATGGTCTACCTCAGTAGCTGCTGTTTAGCAGCAGGTAAGACTCTTCAAAGAGGCAGGAATTAGTGCAATCTTTGAACCAGGTCTATTTCAGATGATCCAGTTTGTAAGGGATTTCCGGCAAAGAGAATCGCGATTGGGAATGAGCATGTGTGAAAGAGATTCCGCAGAAGAGCTGCCGGTTGTGCGCAGGCGCGCAGGAATGCGTGATCGCGCACATGCACGCACACATGCACACTCACGGCGAAGATTGGCGCCAGACGGGCTATTTAAAGAGGGTCTCTGCTCTGTTTCAGTGCTGACTGGTCTTCAGCTCCCCCCTGTGTCCTGCTTGCTCCTGTACGGTTCCTTTGTTGCTGACCCGGCTTGTTCCTGACCTGACTCCGATTACTCTCCTGCTCCTGGTTCCTGACTTCAGCTCTGCTCCTGACTTTGGCTTTTCCTACTGATTCTGTACCACGCTGCCCGACTGTTGATGACCCTGGCTATCCTATGACCCTGCTCCTGTCCTGTGTCCTGGCTACCTACATTGCTCAGCTGCACATCGGGCATTACCCAGAACCTGCTCTGTCTGCTACTACGGTCCCCAAATCAGAGGATACTCTGCCTACCAAGGTCATCTGCAAGAGCCACAAGCAACAACTACTGGTGCTCTTGTCCCCCTGGTCCCTAGACTCCCTCTGTTCCAACCTCAGTGGGGTCAGGGCTAGTGACACAGGTGAGGCCGACCTCGTCAATTCAGTCTCCTATCAGGTACGTGACACAGTTAATGGAAATCTGTAGTGAGTGAGTATGGATGCTCCTATTGCTAGACTTCACTAAAGCATATCTCAACTTCTGTACACCTGAGGAACTGTTGAAATCATCTTCTGGTCTCAGGATACACCTGCTAAAACCAATTCATGGAAATCTGTACTGAGTGAGTATGGAAGCTCCTGTTGCTAAAGTCTACTGCAGTCTTTCTCAAACTTTGTACCTCTGAGGAACTGTTGAAATCATCTTCAGGTCTCTGGAACCCCTGTCAAAACCAATTCATCAGAGGTCAGTAAGAAAAATGCCCCTTACACTGATGGTCAGTAGGAATAATATTCCTGACATTGTTGGTCAGAATTCTGCTTTTACAGCTCAAGGGACCCCTACCAACGTCTAGAAGAACCTTAGGATTCCATGTAACCCTGGTTTAGAATGTCTGTCCGTTCTACTATTATGCTGATCCAATGTCTTTACCACTTTTTAAAGGATAGGTTCACCTTTTGTAACATGTTAGATCTTACCCATATTCAGGGTGTAAAATGTAACATGTTACGATCAGACCAGCCCCGATCCCTGCTTTATCTCCAGGTATACCGCCATCATCCACATCCTTCAGAAGTCCGTCCGACTGCCTTGGGACCACCGTGGGTGGTAGGAGAGTCTCAGGACACCTCCACCGGAAACCGGAAGGGTCCGCTGGGCTTAGTAGTCCTCTGGGCTGTTTGTTCCTATAAATGGAGCATCTCAGGCATTTCCCCTCCAGGCTTGTAGAAGGAGCAGTAAGCTCTGAGTGTGTAGCCTTGCCTTTTCCTTGGTGTACCGCCCTCTCCCCTTTGTGACATCACATCCATCCGGCTCTTGCGGTCAACGCTGGTCATGGACACTTCCAGTTTCTGGTGGAGGTGTCCTTAGACTCTCCTACCACCCATGGTGGTCCCATGGGAGTTGGACGACTTCTGCAGGATGTGGATGATGACAGTATACCTGGAGATAATCCATAATTGATGAGCTTTTCTACCTTTTCACCATTGTGAGGTTTTTTAACTGTGGCTCATTAAACTGTGTTTACATACTGTATTTAGAAGGCACCTCTCTCTTTCTTCCCATTTATCTCTATATCTTTGGCATACTCTGGGATGGCTGCCACCTAAGCGGTTATATAGATATGGACTTTCATGGACTACCATGGACTTCGTATTGTCTATTTTAATTTACATAACAGGATATGAGCCTCTAGTGCACTGAGAGTGTTTTTAATAAGACAAAAATAATAGATGCACATTTTTTTACCTGCAAAAAAAAGCGCATTTATCATTTTTTACTAAAAGGTGAACTTATCTTTTAAGCCACTGACTCAGAAGATTAGGAGTTCTGACCTTGCTGATCTACATCCTTCCTCCAGGTCAGTTAAAGTGAACCCTTTGCTTTGCCTTGCACAGGTTTACTTTAGGAATCGTTATCCTTTTGCCCCTTCCCCAAAGCAAAATGGAGCAATCTTTTCACAACACATGCATTGGCAAAGAATGTGCAGTATGGTACACAATAACTGTTACGTTGATGGACAATTATAGGTAACGTTGATTCAGGGAATATCCAATAGCTTCTCGGGGGATCAGGAAGGAATTTTTTCCCCTGCATGAGCAAATTAGATCATGCTTTGCTGTTTTTTTTGCCTTCCTCTGGATCAACTGTGGGTGTAAGATTATAACTTTTTTTTTTTTAATGGTTGAACTGGATGGACTTTTGTCTTTTTTCAGCCAAACTATGTAACTATGTAATTTAAAACACAGGATATATATTTCTGCAGATGACAAGCCTAATTAAAAAAAAAGCTAAATATAATTTGCAAGTTGTATTTAAATAAGCAGGATGTGTAACAGGAAAACACTTTGCCTCTAAACTTGACATGAATGAATGTATCATATCATCCTTTTGTTTCTGCCTCTCAATGCCTACAAACAGCTGCGCTGTATAGCCGGAATCAGAATAGACAAGTAAGCACAAGCGTTACTGGGTAGGTCCAGTGCGGAAGATGCTAGGTATCCATCTGTCGATCAGTAAAGTCACTGACTTGATAAGGGTTAAGCTGTTTGCTTTAAATGCTGATGTGCAGTGATTTACTTCTTCCATGCAAGAGCCCCCTGGAACATTGCTAGTGATAGATGCTATTTTTATATGCATTCAACAAGCACAAACATTATAAAATCATTTTAAGGTCTCCATAGAAACCAAATATCCTGAGCATGTCTACTAAAATGTATCAAGCATATGCCTGATAGTATTACCTAAAAAGAACTGCGTACAGTACATAGCTATCTCATGGTCGTCTCGCATACCAGGCATATTCATCTCATATTCACCACCAACAAAAAGCTAATGACATCTGTCATAAAGTGAGCCGACTGTGCCAAATTGTAACCAAACCAAGCGGACTGGATACAGTAGCTGTGTTATACAACTAATTGTCTGGGTTATGAGCAGTCATTAGAAATCTACGGCTGCTGGCTTTGTATATATGGTTAATCAAAGAGTGTTGTAGTTGAACACATCATAGTGCATAGTGATAGAGCTTAGCATTTGACTTTTATATATAATTTGGACTGATTTATGTACACCTGTCATGGCAGAAATACAAGGCATGGTTCTGTGCTAACCTGTTTCTTAAAATGATTGTTGCCCAGCTATTATATTGATAGGCTTCAGCTTTTCTGAATAACTGACTTAAGCAGTCCATAGATTAATCATTTATTTAGTTCAAACCAGGGGTGGACTGACCATTCGAACACTCGGCACTGCCTGAGGGCCCGGGGTCAGTAGATGGCCCCATGAGATGCCCCTGGTACCTTTCATAGGCTTTTTTGGGAGTGGTTTAGGTGTGGGTGAGGACACAGGGGCCCCATGATTCCCTATTATCCGGGAGGCCCCATGAGTTGTCAGTCTGCCCCTGTTTCAACCAGCAAGTTGAGGGAAAAAAATTACTTGATTCTCCCATGCACACATTGGAGGTGGATGGGGAAATCCTTCCCATTGGGTGACTGTATTCTAAGAGCGGGAAGACTTAACTGAGGTCAGAATACACTGATTGAGCAGCAAAAAATTGACGGGGTGGTTGTACAGAAGTCAATCGGTAGATCAACTTCTGTACAACCTCCCTGCCTATGCATAGATCAAAATTCGGCTGGTTCCTGATGAACCGGCTGAATTTTCATCCATGCATGGCTGGTTTTATGTACATCAGAAAAGTCAGAGAAGAGGTGTGAGTCCTTATTAACATACTTGTTCTAGGTCATTGACTCAAAGGGGGAATTCGATAAAGTGACAATGACAATACGCAAAATTCATGTAAGCTTTGCACCAGTTTCGGTATCGGTAATGACAAGTGCCAGATTCAGGTAATACTTACTAAGGCCACTTTTAGAATCTGTTGCTATGTATGCAACAGGTTATAATAGAATTGCTGCCAGTTCACAGATAAGCAAACTGGTGGTAATTAAGAAAATATTCTGGGGAAATGTAATTAATGTGACAGATTCCTGCACAGAATTTGTGGCTGCTAGGACGATGGCAAGCACTGGCTTCCTAGCAATTGATGACTCATTCCTGGCCAATTTGTCTGCCAGCCAGGAGATTGCCCGGCTGAAAGCTGAATGGAAACGTCTTTCCTTGAAGTCCCTTTTTTTTGCATAGACTGCCATTTTTGAAAATTCATCTGATGACTATTCTCTGTCCTGCATTTCTGCCCCTTGGGTGGCTATGTTGTCTGGAAGCATCTTTCTCCCTGTATCCACCATTATATCTGCACTCCCAGCAGTGACAACATCCTGACATGGTGATGCTACAGGCAGCACAAAAACCCTGCACAACAAGCCAATCCCTTGCTTTTCCTCCAATGGCTCTTGAGTGACAGCAGCGTGCCCTCTACAACAACAATGCCTGCCATATGACCTTTTATTGACATAAACAATATACACTCTCCGACTGGAAGTTCTGAGAAGTGGCACTGAGATGTAGTGAGCAAAGCAGTTATCAAACATTGAAAAGTGAGTGTTCAGAGATTAACTGATGAAAAAAAATGTACAGTTAAACTTAGATGGACCTGAAGGGAAAAATGAATTTTGCTGCAAGTGTTCAATGTGACTTTAAGTCTGAAGTAAAGAACCTGTGTTCACTTCAAATAGTCAGTCACTGGCAAGAAAACCTTTGTTTTTTCAAATGTCCCTGCACAATCGGTTGTTTATATTCACTCCACTTCACCTCGCTTGATGTGCTAGCAAATCAGGCCCTTTGAGTTCAGTAGTAAAGCTCACTGCCCATGTACATGGCATTCACGATTCAGTGAGTCTTATGAGCAGGCTCTGCCTGGGGTGTGTTAAGTGCAGCTAGGAGCTGATGGGGCTCAGCATTTCCAGGGCATCCATAAGCACAGGTCCTCATTATCAGTTACTGTTCTGTTCCTTTTTTTATTTAGAAAGGAGTTGTAAGGGATATCGAGTACAGGTATCCAACAGCAGCAGAAATGACCAGGATAGCTGTACCTAGGAAACTGGAATCAGGTAGGAAACTGGAATGTGAGTATGATTATAATGAAGTATATTCATTTACACAACACCTATCCAACACCAACAGAGCATAAGCAAAGCAAAAGTGAAAAATAAACATGACAGTGAAGCAAAACCAAAACAGCAAACCAATTATAAAAAACTATATATAAATGGACAGAAGCTATCATAAACAGGGCATGATCAGGAGTGGAACTGGGAACAAGGACAGCAGAGGTGGGGTAACAGGATACACGGTATTAGATGCAAGGTATAGGATAAGGTATGGATTATGGATTAGGATAATCAGCAAGCAGGTATATGCCTAACAGGCACACCAATGAAGCATGGATGCAAATCAAGGGAGGGGTTATATACCTTTCCAGCAGCCAGCATCAGGTGAAGCCTAATTACTGAGATCTGCTGCTAGCAGACACCTGCTGGTGGCCACTGGAAGTGCACATTTCAGCACTAGGAACCACAGTGCCACCAGCGGGTGATCCAGGTCCTGACACATGTAGTACAAAAAATATTAGAAATAGCAGAGACAGCAACTGTAACCAAGCCAATGATTTAAAGAAAAGTATAGTATACATCCATTGAGTGTATATTTTAAACTATTGTTATAGTGTTTACTTAATTTTTGTAGGACTTTTACAGCCCTATATAAACTTGCTCTTCCAAATTTTACTGGTTGTATTAAATAGAGATTTGTAGCAGGTAGAGGGAGCTCTCAGATGCTCGGTGCAATTACTTTGTCTCTCTTTTACTTGCTTATTCAGAAAGAAAAACTGTACTGTACATTGCCTTTTTAGAGTGTTTTTCCTTTCCCATTTGTTAGAACAGTTATCAGTGTTTGTGTATCCCTAGTGTAGGTTATTTGTTATTTAACATATGTATATATACACTATGAGGCCTCTTTATAAGTATTAAAGAAGCATGATTTTGTACTAATAGTACTGGTTTAGAGCAGTTCTGTCCACTCCTTGTTTTTATAAACAGGTATAATTGCCCACTTTGCATCTCATCCCCATTGCAAGTACAGAGATGAGAAGTGCCATCTAAGCAGTTTTCTGTTTGTGGAGCATAATGTGTAAAGCACTAAAAAGTGCTTTATGTTGTTTTTTCGCAGCTGCCTCATTGTCGCATGCATATAAAAAATGCTGCCATTACTTCATACCAGAGAAATGTGTGGCATGTTTTTTTCTTATCTGCTAGGCTCACACTTATAAAATATAAAACATTATTTAATAAAGATCAGCATTACATTTGTAAGAGAGCAGGTGTAAAACCATGCCACCTTTGGTTGGTAGGTAAGGCTTACCTAACAGACTAAGGCAGATCTATGCAACAGAACTTTATTCCTGTCAGCCATCATAAATGAAAGATAGCTATAGTATAGGGTTAATTGGAATGAAGCTGAATTCCTGCCAAGACAGTTATAGCTTTGGGGAAAGGGAAGGATAAGGACCTTTGTTGGGCTTTTATTGCTGTTGGTGTTCACTTCAGGCCAATTTTCTTTTTGCTTTTCATTTCCTTTACCAAAAACATGAAAAGAAGTGTGCAGAAATCTCCCCAAAGTGATTCAGAAATCCCACTTTTTAAAGTCACTTAGTAAGTCCCCCCACTGAAAGATATTCCATCAGTTTCTGTTTCCGTGACAGCCATAAAAAAAATTAGGACTGCTGTATCTGTTGTAGCTACCATGGTGGCTGGCTGAGGGCGTTGGTTGCTAGAGTTAGAAAATTAAGAGAAAGATGTGACATGATGTAAACGAAAGCCAGGTGATGTTGACTTTTCCATTGTCATATAACTTTATGCATTGTATATTTCACATAGTGCTTCTCATGTTTGTGAATATTACTGATTTTACACAGTGCCATGCAAAAAAATTGTGGACAGAGAGGAGCGGATTGCACAATCTTTCTAAGTCTTAATATACGATCTATCTATCTGCAATCTTAACTGCTTCCCCGCGGCCCTATAGCAGATATATTGCTACAGAGCGGCAAGTGTGCGCAAAATCACGTATATATACATGACTTTGCATTTTCGGGTAGGGGCGTGCGCAAGCCACGCGGCCCTATAGCAGATATATTGCTACAGAGCGGCAAGTGTGCGCAAAATCACGTATATATACATGACTTTGCATTTTCGGGTAGGGGCGTGCGCAAGCCACGTGAGCGCCCTACCCGCGCCGCCAATCACAGCTTCGGCTGTCAATTACCAGCCGGCACCCAGTGATTACCAACAAACTCTGACGGGGAGGAGGGCTGCTTTGTTTACTAACCGTCCTCCTCCCTGTTGGCTTGGACACACTGCTCTGGATGGCTGTGCACAGTGAGGCACCAACATACCGCCCCCCAGTAAAACACTCCCAGCACACAGTTAACCCTTTGATTGCTCCCCATGTTAACCCCTTCCTGCACAGTGCCACTAGTACAGTGTCAGTGCTTTTTTTTAGCCCTGATCACTGTATTGGTGTCACTGGGGATGTCAGTGACACCAAATCAGTTCCCCCCAGTGTCATACTGCACGCCACAGTCCCTCAGTCCCACTATAAGTCACTGATTGCCTCCATTATTAGTATAAAAAAAATTCCAGAATCTAAACCACCATTTGTAAACGCTATAACTTT
The DNA here is from genome assembly GCF_062004578.1 of Staurois parvus. Lineage (NCBI taxonomy): Eukaryota > Metazoa > Chordata > Amphibia > Anura > Ranidae > Staurois > Staurois parvus. Next base: position 188,304 of record NW_028320544.1, read on the forward strand.
CACGTAAACCAATTAATTTAAATGCATTGGGATTTTTTTTTAGCAAAGACATGTAGCAGAATACGTTTTGGCCTAAATTTATGATGAAATTTGATTTTTTAAATTTTTGTACTGGACATGTTTAATAGCAAAAGAGGTTTAATAGCAATAGAGAGTCCAAGCACAATAGAAGTTAGAATGCACACAAGGAGTCATGTTATTATTGGGGTCATATGGAGGGTTAGTGTGATGATTTTGGAGGGTTAGTTAGGGTTAGTGTGAGAGTTAGGGATACAACAAGATTAGTGTATGAATTACGGGGGGGGGGGGAGAGGGGGGGTGGTAATATGAATGTTAAGGTTTCAGGAAGGGTTAGAATGAGTGTTAGGGTATTACAGGGTAAGTCTGGAGGTTACAGGTAGGGTTCATGTGAAGGTTAGCATTAAAGGAAAGGTTAGTGCGAGGGTTAGGGTTATGACGGGGTTAGTCTGAGGGTTACAAGGAGGGTTTGTGTGAAGGTTAGGCTTTCAGGAAGGGTTAGTGTGAAGGTTAGGATTATTATGGGGTTAGTCTGAAGGTTACAAGGAGGATTTGTGTGAAGGTTAGGCTTTCAGGAAGGGTTAGTGTGAAGGTTAGGGTTATAATGGGGTTAGTCTGAGGGTTACAAGGAGGGTTTGTGTGAAGGTTAGGCTTTCAGGAAGGGTTAGTGTGAAGGTTAGGATTATTATGGGGTTAGTCTGAAGGTTACAAGGAGGATTTGTGTGAAGGTTAGGCTTTCAGGAAGGGTTAGTGTGAAGGTTAGGATTATTATGGGGTTAGTCTGAAGGTTACAAGGAGGATTTGTGTGAAGGTTAGGCTTTCAGGAAGGGTTAGTGTGAAGGTTAGGGTTATAATGGGGTTAGTCTGAGGGTTACAAGGAGGGTTTGTGTGAAGGTTAGGCTTTCAGGAAGGGTTAGTGTGAAGGTTAGGGTTATAATGGGGTTAGTCTGAGGGTTACAAGTAGGGTTTGTGTGAAGGTTAGGCTTTCAGGAAGGGTTAGTGCGAAGGTTAGGGTTATGATGGGATTAGTCTGAGGGTTCATGTGAAGGTTAGGGTTATGACAGAGTTAGCATGATGGTAACAGGAAGGGTTTATATGAAGGTTAACGTTTCAGGCAGGGTTAGTGTGAGAGTTAGGGTTATGATAGTTAATATGATGGTTACAAGGAAGGTTTATGTGAAGGTTGGGGTTTCTGGAAGGGCTAGCGCGAGGGTTAGAGTTATGATAGGGTTAGTGTGAGGGTTACAGGGAGGGTTACTATGAAGGTTAGAGGTTTAGGAAGGGTTAGCGTGAGGGTTAAAGTTCTGATAGGGTTAGTGTGAGGGTTAACGGGAGGGCTCCTGTGAAGGTTACGGTTTCAGGGAGGGTTAAAGGGAGGGCAATGGTTATGACGAGGTTAGTCTGAGGGTTAAAGAGAAGGGGAATGTGAAGTTTAGAGTTTCAGGAAAGCTTAGTGTGAAGGTTAGAGTCATGACAGAGCTAGTTTGTGGATTGGTGTGAGGGGGCCCTAGGGCACACCATTGCTGTTTGCACTAGGAGTTCTTTCATTTCCCTTATAGATTACCAATCAGATAATGTGCAGTTCTTTTAAGCATTATATTAGTAAATAATTTTACATACAGGCATTCACTTACATAGAGCACAGCCCAATACTCATAAATTCCTCATAAATCTTCCTTTTAATATGAAAACTCCATGTGACTGTGTTGACATTTTATGTGCACAAAACATTCTAAGATACTTATAGATCTATGATTATCTCTGATTAGAAAACATAATCCTATTAGCAGACAAAATGTCATAACCCTGACCAGACTTATAAGTAGTGTTACTTCACTGTGAGTCCTACTACTAGGCCCCACACCCAAATATTTCACCAGTAAAGCAAGGTGAAAGAGACTGTAGACGTGATTTACTAAAGTGTGAAATAATGAATTGCAGCTAAAGTGTATGTGAACTCCAACAGTGGACTTCTCTTGCCTCTCTTCCCTTTGCTCTTTGTTGGTCTTTCTAATATATTGTTGAATCCATTTTGTTATTTGGACTTGAAAAGTGCAAATTGATCCTGCTAGAAGCCTGTGAGCTGATAATCAACTGTACTCTCTAACACTTCTCTACCCTGTTCTAGAATGACCAAGATGCTCTTTCGTAGATATAGCTTGGTGAGTGAGCATTGTCACCCTAGGACAGGAAGTGCATTACCGGCACAATTACCAGGTGAAAATAAAAGAAAACAAATGCAGCCACCACATATAGAGACTGGTAAGGTGCAATATATTACATTTTTGTTCTTGTGTTTTGATATATATTTAGTTATCCGTTTTTTCACTTTGAACGTCCAATTATAAACAAAAGAAGATCGATGTTATCTCTTCAAATGAGTGGATGCTTGTATCCACTTCATCTTTCTTCACCATTCTTACTCTTTGCATCTTTAACATGTTATCTAATAGAAACTTCTAGAGAATTTTGTTACCATAGATAATGGTTACTTCATAGTAAATCTGCCTCAAAATGTGGAGAGTGTATCTATGACCTGCACATTGATTTCAGATATGTATAATGAAAAGCGGTGAGTCCAGAGCTCACAACAACATCTAATTTATATATAGGGAGCATTTGTTTGTGTTCTTGGAAGCAAAAGCATTTACATTTTTTCTTCAAAGAGTACCTATTGTAATTATTGTACAATACCATTAGATTTTCAAAAAGGATGTATTATGTCATGCATTCAAATCTGCATGGCAAGAGCATTTATCTGGATTTCTTATCCAGAAATACTTGATTTAATTAAAGGCTTCTTCGTAGAGTAACACACCTCATTAACTCACGTAGGCTATAGCCATAAAATTGTTTGATAAAGATTTCCAGTGACAGAAGATTTTCTTGTTCTGGATAAATAAAGTCACTACTACCATGTGCTATCACTTTATTTGCCTGGCATTCAAGTACATTGTGAATATGCTGGAACATTTCTGTAGCCAATTGGCTATTGTCTTTTAATCAGAAAACAGTGCATTACTTGGTTATTATAACCAAAGCTCAAATCATAGAGTATGCCCAGCGTAACAGTGGCATGAACAAAAAGTAAGCGTCACCAGAGGAAATCTGATTTTGGGTCCTCTTCCATCTTGGCTTCATACTGCGTAAAAGGTAGCCCAGAAAGCTGTTATTGTCTGTTATATAGCCTAACTGAGCTTTCGATGATTTAGTATAGAAAGGGTAACGATAAAGTATAACTGTTACCAACTGTATGGTCTTCTGATATGCTTTTTCTTTATCCAGATCATTTTAAATGATGGTGTTTTGAATCAGATGCAACAATAATTCTTTATAATATTGAATAGAATATTGATCACATATATAGAGATTATCTTGTTTTATCTAATGAAATTGTAATGTTTATAGAATGCTTATGACTTTTGAGGTTCTTGGAGATGAATGATAGTTAGTCCCTTTAAACTGCATAGACAATACAAAGCTAAATATGCTCACAATTATTATTGATAATATATGGGATTCATATAGCCCTGACAGTTTGAGCAGCACTTTACAATATAAAGGGGAATAGTACAATTACAATACTGTTCAATACAGAAGAAATAGGAGGGCCCTGCTAAAAGAAAACAAATAACACCTAGCCTTTCTTCCATTAGGCAACTTGAAAGTGGCTTTTTAGCCAATAAAAATAGTTTTCTAATCAGTTGACTATTGAAATCTGAATTCTGACAGGTTGCTACGAGTTACTGCACTGTTTCAGTAATCTTTGCATCCCTAATTTGTAGCATGATTTATAAACCAGCCTGGAGAAAAATAGATTATTGTGTCCATTGCTGCTTAATCTACTATATAAAGTTGGCCATTAAAGTATCACTTTCATTACACTTTCTTTTTTATCTCTCCAATTCAAAATAAAATACTGTTAATTACCTATTGGGTATCACAGTAGAAAGCCTCTTAAGGTATAAAACAGCACAAAGACTAAGAAATTACTGTAGAATAAAATCAAACTGTGGCATTGACTGTGGCCAATGGCAAATAATGTGTTACATAGACACAGGCTTAACTACTGCACACCACAATCATTTACAAGAACAGTTACAACAAAAACCCATGAAGATAACATTAAACAACAGCTTATGTTTCAGATGGCTTTTATCACCCTGCCAATTTTGCATATATTTCTTTTGGGCATTTTATTAAGTTATCCAATCACACAAAGCTTGGATTATGTCAGAAACAGCCTTTTCTAAGATATTATTCAGTTTTTAAACTACTAAAGGAAACATTCAAAAATTTTATAAAATGACTATGAACCTGCCAAGTTCCATACATAACCTTCTTTTTCTTTTATGCACTAATCTTTTCTTCACAGTTAAGTAGCAAACAGGGTTTAATACAGGAGACGCAACCAATGGATAAACATAATAAACAAAACTAATAAGCACATACAACACCCAGTCACAACTAACCTGTAAGCAAAGACAAATAAAACACAGCGTTAAATAAAATAAAACTGTGTTGGGACTGAGACTTAATAAAATGTGACAAATGTCTATTTGTGCTCAAAGCATAATAAAATATAGCAATCATTGTATAAAGAAATTCTCAAAATAGTCACAACATGAATAATGCATAGTTTATAGACATACTATAGGTATTACAGTTAAGAATGTTTTTCTTTTTTTTTCTACGAGTGACCTTCAGATATACTCTACATACAAGAAGACATTTCTTAGAATTTATCGATGCATAAACTGTCAAGCACTCGCTCAGATAGTATTGTGAACTTACAGATAAAGAGCCAGCCGGAAGGTGTTGTTGTGTGTCACTGCTACATTGCTTATTCTTCCCAGAGGTCATCAAGGCTTTGCTAATACATGAACAAGTATATAACACCACAAGGGTACTTTGCATCACTAGTTCAAGCAAATAGACAGTTTATATTGATAAATGTGGGGTAATATTGAGGAACCCTTTGGAAACATAAATGAGGAGAACAATAGAATGAAACAACATCAGATCATAGATTTAATTAATTGTCCATCTTGACAGCTAGAACTCTCAGTATTCAATGGCTAGAGACACATGGAATGTATGGTGGTTTTATATATACACACAAACACATACTTTATCATTGGCATGGCTGAAAAAAAAAATATATACAATATATATGTTTCTAGCTATGCAAACGGATTATTACTTCATATTTTGGGTTTGATTTACTAAAAAACCATAAACCAATCTACTCTCAGGTTTTATTGTCAAAGCTTAATTGAACAAGTTGAAGTTAGAAGCTGATTGGCTACCATGCACAGCTGCACCACATTTTGCTCTTTGCAGTTTTAGTAAATCAACCCCAAATAATGTTTTAGGCTCTTTTTTCTGTTGTAAATAGCCTTTTGTTTACAGGACTCAATAGCTCAAGCTAAAATTCAATAACTCAAGCTAACACAAATACTGTAAATGAGTCAGTGCAAGAATGTATCCATCATCAGACAGATTTGTCTGAGGTTTTAATCAAAGAAGACAGCTTCTCCTGAGTTATTCCTGTGCATAACTCATAGGGGTTGATTTACTATAGGGAAAAAGGGTGATCACTTTGCAAGTGAAGTTGCATTCTGAAAGTGGATTTGCCCCAGAATCTAGTGCATGAGGTCAAGCTCTTCTGATTTCCATCCTTCAAGCAAGTGCAAGCAAAAATGCTGTTTTTTTTAATGTTCCTTGCTGGTAATTGGGTATTCCATACAAAGTGATCTCATTATTCACTGAGATCTGGGGATAATTCCCTTGTAGAGTGCAACTGCACTTGCAAAGTGAACAGTCTATTTGCTTTTAGTAAATCAACTATATAGTGTTCTAGAAATCACTAAATTTTCTTGTGTAAAGCAAAGATGGTAAAAAACAGATATTTAACATCAGTTTAAAATCTTTAAAAAAAATAAGATAAAACGGATCCAAAACCATATTTATGTGGGTTTTCTACTTTCTCTATAACACTGAAAAGCTTGTTCAGGATTATGCACTGTAATAGTTCCCTACAATCGGACCTTTGCTATTTAATAGAATGGGACCTGTTATAGTGACCCAGAGTACTGTAATCTATAACTGTTTAGAAACTATAATTGTTTCAAGATTGAATTACTGTTATGTCTGTTCCACAAAAATACATTTTCAGTTTGCTTTGTGGTGTTCAAAGTCTTCATTTGAACTGCCTTGAATGCCAAACTGCAGGTTGGCGCACCCAAAATGCAGCATGCAAGATTTTTGGGGGGGCATTGCAACGTCTTGTTTGTATGGAAAGACACTATTTTCTCATGTCCATGAATTTTGTTTGCACACAAAAGGCATGACAATGTAAGCGATGAATGAGCCCTATACCAGACATTTACTTTAAAGCACACCCATTTTTTAACCATGCAACGCAAAGCAACAAGTCATTTTTAATGCTCCTTCCAAGCTGTACATATTAAGCTTTCCTTTGGTTCTCTTCCACTCTGTTCAGTCACCAGGAGCTAAGAAAGGAAGCTGCAGGTAAGCTCTGAGTCATTACCTGGAGCTTACACGATATGGACTGTTTCCACCCCCATGTGACAGTTCTGGGCCAATCAACACCAGTACTGTTGAATAGGAGGAAGGTCAATGAATCATGTGCACCTCCATACAGGGTGACCAATGGGAGTCGGACAGTTTTGAAAAAAAAAAAAAACAGTACTCAGTAGATTTTCGTTTAAGAAAATATGGGGTATTCTTTTCACTACTGGTGGGTGAATGGAGTGGTGGAGGATCACAGATACAATATGTACTGCTGTGGAAAGTTAATGGTAGGATAGTGGTACATTTTTTTATTAACTACTGTGGTTGGCACATTATCACAAACAGAAACAAAGAGCACATGTTATTGCTTTAGTGAAGTTACTAGTGGGAGTATGAACTTTAATGTTCTGAGTGATATTAGCTGCTTCTTGCAGAGAACAGTTAATGACTACTCCCACCAATTGGGTGAACAATATCAGCTTATTATTATGAAGCTGTTCATGTGAGACTTTACAATGTTATTCCCAAAATTCTCTTAATACAGTCTCTTCTAATTTTCCTATGTTGTTACTCTACTGCCAAAGGTGGGATGGTTCCTTCTGCAGCTTCATTGCTCAATTCATTTGATTCAAAGGGCTTGATTTACTAAAGTGCAAAGTGAAAAGAAGAGCAGATCTGTGCATATCAGAAATTCAGTCATGTGGAGAAGGGTAAACAAAGCTTCTTTTTCACATGAATGGAAGTAACAAGATCACTTCACCTCACACTTTAAAACCAGGTTCAAAAAACAATTGAGTGCTTCTAGGAGCCTTATGTTGATGTCAGAGTGCTCTTCCTGCATCAAGGGCTTTATGTACTTAACGTATTTTACTTTTCCTCAGCCACCACTCAGCATCCAACTTTCCCTGAAAACTTGAATCTGATAATCAAACAATTAAAACAAAGTCGTGAATTTTCCCAGTAGCATAATGTGAGCTCCCTGGTCCAGACCAATCAAATGACTTTAGTGGCAGTATTTTGAAGACTACCATTATAGTTACCATTGCAATTGTTCATGAGAGAGACAAATACTTTGCTATGATGCTGCTTGTAGCATCTTTAGTGACTTACACTCTTCTTCACGTATTTGCATGTATTTTTCTATATATACTGCATAGATATGCTGTATATATATATTGTACTGGATGCCAGGGATGGGTCCTGAATGGCAGATATGTTTCCCCATTATTTGGGTTGTGGTACCTTTAAGAGGCAAGACTTGTATGGTATATACACTATATTGCCAAAAGTACTGGGGCACCTTTCCATCAAATGATTCTGGTGGTCCAGTCACCTCCATGGTCACATGTGTATAAAATCAAGCACCTAGGCATGCAGACTGCTTCTACAAATATTTGTGAAAGAATGGGTCTCTCAGGAGCTCAGTGAATTCAAGCGTGGTACCGTGATAGATTCCATCTGTGCAATAAGTCCATCCGTGAAATTTCCTTGCTACAGTTGTGGCCAAAATTATTCAACCCCCAATGCTGTAAAGGGGTTTAGGGACTATAGTGTACATTTGGAATTGTATTCAGAATCAAATCCTACAAGGACGTTGTAACTACCCAAATGCAACTAAAATGACATCAATTGTTTATGTAATACAGTAGTAAATGGTTCTTATGTGGTTTCTTCATTGCCACAATTATTCAACCCCTTAAAGACTACCACTCTGAAGAACAGAGGTTCATACAGGTGCTTTCCATCAGGTATTGAAAACACCTGTGGATGTCACCGAGCAGCAATCAAGCATAATAAGCACCAATTAGGCAGCTTTAAAATGACTGTGATACTCAGCTCCTTCTAGACATTTACTGGTGTGGTTACAAACATGGTGAAGGCAAGAGAATGGTCCAGGAAGACAAGAGAAGAGGTGATTTCTCTTCACAGGAAGGGCAATGGCTATAAGAAGATTGCAAAGATGTTAAACATACCAAGAGACACCTTAGGAAGCATCATTCGCAAATTCAAGGCAAAGGGCACTGTTGAAACGCTACCTGGTCGTGGCAGAAAGAAGATGCTGACTTCGACTGCTGTGCGCTACCTGAAGCGTAGAGTGGAGAGAAGTCCCCGTGTGACTGCTGAGGAACTGAGAAAAGATTTGTCAGATGTGGGTACAGAAGTTTCAGCCCAGACAATAAGACGCACACTGCGTAATGAAGGCCTCCGTGCCAGAACTCCCAGGCGTACCCCCTTGCTGTCTCCAAAGAATAAGAAGAGTCGACTGCAGTATGCCAAAAGCCATGTGGACAAACCACAAAAGTTGTGGGATAGTGTTCTGTGGACTGATGAAACAAAATTAGAACTGTTTGGGCCCATGGATCAACGCTATGTTTGGAGGAGGAAGAACAAGGCCTATGATGAAAAGAACACCTTGCCTACTGTGAAGCATGGTGGAGGGTCAATCATGCTTTGGGGCTGTTTTGCTTCTGCAGGTACAGGGAAGCTTCAGCGTGTGCAAGGTACCATGAATTCTCTTCAGTACCAGGAGATATTGGATGGAAACGTGATGCAGTCCGTCACACACCTGAGGCTTGGGAGACGTTGGACCTTTCAACAGGACAATGATCCCAAGCATACCTCCAAGTCCACTAGAGCATGGTTGCAGAGGAAAGGCTGGAACATTTTGGAGTGGCCATCGCAGTCACCAGACTTAAATCCGATTGAGAACCTCTGGTGGGACTTAAAGAAAGCAGTTGCAGTGCGCAAGCCTAAGAATGTGACTGAACTGGAGGCCTTTGCCCATGAAGAATGGGCGAAGATACCCGTAGATCGCTGCAAGACACTTGTGTCAAGCTATGCTTCACGTTTAAAAGCTGTTATAACTGTAAAAGGATGCTGTACTAAGTACTAAGATTGAATGTCACTTGGGGGTTGAATAAAACTGATAATGCTGTGAGCACAGAAAAGACATTTGTGGTTATTTCATTATAACTGTTATGTTATATTTGTCTGACCTACAAGTGCCTCTTTAATGTAAATGTAAGCAAGATGACTGAATGATCAAAAGCAATGTCAAACTGGCCAAAACACTCAATTTCAGTGGGGGTTGAATAATTTTGGCCACAACTGTACTAAATATTCCACGGTCAATTGTTAGTGGTATTATAACAAAGTGGAAGCAACTGGGAATAACAACAACTTAGCCAATAAGTGGTAGGCCAGGTAAAATGACAGAGCGGGGTCAGCGCATGCTGAAGCGCACAGTGCATAGAAGTCACCAACTGTCTGCAGAGTCAATAGCTAAAGACCTCCAAACTTCATGTGGCCTTCAGATTAGCACAACAACAGTGCATAGAGCTTCATGGAATGGGTTTCTATAGCTGAGCAGCTGCATCCAAGCCTTTCATCACCAAGTGCAATGCAAAGTGTCAGGTGCAGTGGTGTAAATCATTCCGCCACTGGACTCTAGAGCAGTGGAAACATGTTCTCTGAAGTGATCAATCATGCTTCTCTGTCTGGCAATCCGATGGACGTGTCTGGGTTTGGCGGTTGACAGGAGAGTGGTACTTGCCTGACTGCATTGTGCCAAGTGTATTGTTTGGTGCAGGGGGGATTATGGTATGGGGTTGTTTTCCAGGGGTTGGGCTTGGCCCCTTAGTTCCAGTGAAGGGAACTCTTAAGGCATCAACATACCAAGACATTTTGGACAATTTCATGCTCCCAACTCTGTGGGAACAGTTTAGGGATGGTCCCTTCCTGTTCCTACAAGACTGTGCACCAGTGCACAAAGCAAGGTCCATAAAGACATGAAAGAGCATGTTTGTGGTGGAGAAAATTGACTGGCCTTCACAGAGCCCTGACCTCAACCCGATAGAACATCTTTGGGATGAATTAGAGCACAGACTGTGAGCCAGGCCTTCTCATCTGACATCAGTGCCTGACCTCACAAATGCTCTTCTGGAAGAATGGTCAAACATTTCCATAGACACACTCCTAAACCTTGTGGACAGCCTTCTCAGAAGAGTTGAAGCTTGTATAGCTGCAAAGGTTGGGCCAAATCAATATTGAACCCTATGGACTAAGACTGGGATGATATTAAAGTTCATGTGTGTGTAAAGGCAGGTGTTCCAATACTTTTGCAATATAGTGTATTGGGCCACACAGTGGCCACAGTCATCTTTTTCCAAGCTGCAGTAAGGCTGAACAGCAGATCGGAAGAAAGAAAAAGAAGAGGGAATGGCAAAAGCTGTGGCTGAAATCACTATGGAGGCTCCGCCCACACCACCAAGAAATAGAAGAAGGGGGAGTTTTTTAATGATTCTGGTATAACCACTTCCTTTCCAAACCGTGTTGTTTGTGCAACTGCAATTTGCCTTTGTTGCTTTGTTATTAATGTTCTTGTTATTTGCTTTGCTGGGCATGTTGCCTGAATAAACCATCTTTCTTTCAGCCTTTCTTTTTATTATTTATTATTATTTTGCAGTATTTATATAGCGCCAACAGTTTGCTCAGCGCTGTTTTACTCTATAGAATATGATACTGCTTAGAGCAGGGTTTCTCAATCAGGATTCCATGGAACCCTAGGGTTCCCACAGAAATTGCAAGGGGTTCCTTGAGCAATGAGAAACTTCTGCCTCTCAGGTAAGTTCCTACAGACATCTTTGATCTTTTTAGCTATCCGTAAAGAGGTAATTGTTCTCAGTGACCACAAGTGTAAGGAGCATTCTTCCCACTGACCATCAGACTAATGTAACGGAATTGTAGATATAGTCACTTGTAGCATGAGTTCCTGAGACTGGAAATTTATTTTAAGTGTTCCTCTGTGTTGAAAAGCTTGAGAAAGGCTGACCTAGAGGGTTGCTGGCACGGGGAACAGGGTAACCCGAATAAAATCAGGTTCTACGGGGTTAGCTCTATATACAGTACATTATTATTATTATTGTTATTGAACTTTTTGTTTGGTAAGAAGGCCCAGCTACTGGCTTGGCTCTGTGGTGCCTCTGTGGCCTGGACGTGTTCTCTTTAAAGTGGAGTTCCAGCTGAAAAAAAAAAAAGTCGGCAGCTACTGCTGACTTTTAAAATACAGCCACTTACCTATCCCTCGGTCAAGGGGTGTCCTCGCCACCGCTAGTTTCACTGGCCGTCTTCTCTCCCTGGTGCCAGCATCTTCAGTGTGGGCACCCGGCTGTGACAGTTTGCGGCTTAAAAATGGCCCCGTAGTCTTCTGGGACCTGTCACGTGTCCCAGAAGACTACAGGGAGGAAGGGGGAGGACAATTTCAGCTTCCGATCGCCTTAGGCAATTGCAGCAGAAGTGGGAGCGGGTACCTGTTAAATTCGGGTACCCGCTCCTCAAAGGTGCCCTTAATGGGGAGTGGGGGACAAAGACTTAAAACAGAACTTCCCCTTTTGGGTGGAGCTCTGCTTTAAGTGTCAGATGTTGAAGTAAGCATATTTCTGTTCTAGGACTATGTTAACCACTTGACATTCTTCAAAGGAGTATTTTATGCAAGAAGCATGTGTCCTGTGGTCCTACTAATCCCCCAAAAGCTCTGTTGCAAACAGTTTTTTAGTATTATTTTTATTTATATATATATATGTGTACATATAAACTTTTTATTGTAATATGTGCCCCATGATCCTAAAGCAGCAGGAAAATGTCTATCTGATATTGCTTTTAGAATACCTATTCACAATTAGCATTCATTATACATTCATAACAGCTTGTCACGTGTCCAACATCATAGTGTTGTAGTGCAGGCTGAGAGGCTTAAGAGTTCACTTTTACTTTCAAATTCATGTATCTATTAAACAAATATTCAACACGTTTGCAGAGAGTACAACCAATCAATGGTATAGAAACTGCATATACTCCGAAATTTTGACACTGCTTTGTGTCCAGATGCTGCACAAAATGTTTCAACAAGGCAGCACCAAGAGTGAATTTATTATTACACTGCAACATCATACCTACCAACCTGACCCCTTCCCACCGTCAGATAATTTTCTGATCCTGCTTTTACTGAATCCATTTGTGATAAAATCACCTTGAGAGAACGTCAGTAAGGTTAAACATGTAGCTGAGATTCCAGTTAAAGTTAACCTATTGTGAAGTCATGGACAATGATATGTCTTTAATGGGATTCTAATTTACCATTTGATTGCCATAGTATTTCTATCCAAATGCTGTCTCTTTGCGAGATATGGGTGCGTCTTTAAATATGCAAATACTGACTTTCCCTATTTGCATAATAACTGTCTATAATCCCTTTTGCACATGCAGCTCCTCTCTTGTGAGATAACACAGCCATAGCACCAGGCTAGTCAGCACTCTGCCACCAGAGTCAGAGGAGATAACAGAGGTAATATATTTTTTTGTGTAAATGGCTGTGTCCACCATCAGCTCATTTGCATGTCAGGAAAAGAACAAGGGGAAGAGCTTTACTGAAATAATAAGACAAGTGAGTTTAATCACATAAACCATACTTATTTTTGCTAAATTCTCAGTTATTATGCACAGGACACAGTTTTCTTTCATTTTTCCATTCTGGAGACTGCAGACAACCCACAGACATAAAACAGTGCTAGCCAAACTCATGGAGGTCCCTTGCTACTTAAGAAAAGGGAGCCCAGATGGCTGATAGCATGGCCAATAGGATTACAGTAATTGTGCATCTTTCACTCCCGTGGCCAGTCTTATTCCCCTAAGGATTGGCTAGATACAGAAGAGCAAAGGAGAGCAGGAAGCAGCATAACATGCATAGTGGATGTGTCTATTATCTTCCTGGAGCCCCACCAGCAATCAGGAACAAGGTCCCTGAGCATTCAATGATAACAGACTGTACATTGTTCATAGATCCAGCCACTGTCCTGCAAGGAGTAAGGGAGCTGCTGGAAATGGGTGAAGCTGACTGGCTTCTGAAGTTATTAAATTGCCCACCATCTAGGTTGCGCCCTAGCTTGGATTGCGGCACAAGCAAGGGGGAAGAGAGAAGCTGGTGATATCTGTACTATAAGTGATTCTGGAACTAGTATGAAGGAGATGTGCTATAGATGTATCCCTGCCCTCTCCCAGCCTAGTGGCTGGATGCAGAAGTAGACCTCTCTCTTCCCTATTTATTCTGCAGTTTGGGCTTCTAGAAGACTAAGTTGCCCTTGGAGCCTGCTGGTGGTATTGTAGCAAACCCCACATGATACAGGGGCTGGAGGCTCCATGTTAACAAGCAACCAGCCTTAGTGTCCTAAAAAGTACTACCACAGTTCCTGCACTTTGCATCTTTGGCAAGCAATGAAAGGGTGGATCAACATTATAATCAGGGACCCCCCCAGACAATACAAGCATAATCTACTAAAGCTACTTTAGCTAGAGAAAGTAAACTAGCGGGGTTTCCTTCTTCTATGATGTGCCTGCCTTCTGTGCCTTGGCATCAGCAAGAATCCTTCTTCAGAATTCAAGTTGCCCCTCACTTTGCCTCACTTGAAACTCAGTTAGCATGAACATAGCCATATTTGGGGTAGACGTTTAGATCAATTTTCTGGGAATGATGGGGGAAGGGGGAGGGGTTCAAGGATAGGCTTTTACTTGGTTAACTGTGCATGTCACTGTGGAAAAAAAGGAAAAAAATCACAGATATTGGTTCAAATGGATATTGAGAATATTGAGAAATACTGTCATTGCAAACAAAACACGTTGGGAGTGAAGCAGACACAGAGTGATGTCACCAAGCAGCCAATGTTTTGATAGGCTAAACACCATCCTCTCTAGCCACTCCAGCCCTTATCTGGTGGATTATGATCTTCCTTACTGGGAACATTACTATGACTATTTAGAAGTAGGATGATGCATGCTTCATGGATTATCTGACACTAAGTGGATACTACTATTCAGGCCAGAACTGTGACAAAAAATAGGCCGGGCATTTTGGATTGAGCAGCCCAAATCTTGGGGGACTCTGTCCTCAGAGCCCGGTGGTGGAATGCCAGGGCCAGGTCGCAAGAGCGACCTTTGCGACCCTGGTAGTTCCACCACTGGTGTCAGTAAGTTTTTATTTCATTTTTTACAATTTTAGATTTTATTGTTTTTTTTTATTTTTTTGTAGGAAGGAAGAAGGGAAAGAGGGAAAGAAAGAAAGGAAGGAGGGAAAGAGGGAAAGAAAGAAAGGAAGGAGGGAAACAGGAGACAGACAGAGAGATTGAGAGAAATAGAGATGTATAGAAGGAGGGAACACATGAGGAGAGGGTGGGAGTAGGAGGGAAAGCTTTCTCTCTCCTCTCCAGTCTGTGGTGGGTGGGGAACTGTCAGCACTGGGGGCTGCATATGCTGACAGATCCCCTCCAGTGCTCTGAGGAATGAGGGGGGGGCAGCCACGGGAGGGTCAGCCACGGGAGGAGCATACAGGGCATGCAGCCTGCAGGAGGTGGATAGGAGAGGCGGCTGGGTGGAACATAGAGGAATCGAGAAATGCACAGTCTTCTATGTGCCACTCTGTTGCTTCTATCCAGGCGGCCCCAGGCAAATACCAGGTCTGCAATATGGTCAGTCCGGGCCTGCTACTATTTTACAACATACATGTGGTAGTTATGAATTAGCTTGCATACACGCCAAATACAGGCTGAATGGGATACTTTGTTACTATGACCTGTTCATTACAATAACTTTTTGATACATCTATTATTACACTTTGGGGAGCACTGACTGAACTCAATTCAATATTAACTCTTAAAAAGGACACAGGTGAATTTCGACTTTTTCATCAACTTTCCTATCTCACCAGGTAATCCATTAACGATGGCATAGACAAAGAAAAATCCATTGTACAGTATGCTTCCTTCGACAAAGCATTATCCTTAATGAGAGCAGCGGGAGCAAATGCCCTTTAAGTTAAACCGGATACCGAGTCAGTTTTCTGGCTCCTTTCAGTCCATCTTCAATTCCTGATTTGCTATTTAAAAGGTGATTATTTTGTAGATATATGCCTACCCATGGGCTGTTCAATATCCAATATCGTGTTAACATTTTTAACTGTTCAACAGCTTTCTAGACAGGGTAGTTCAACAAATGTCTGGCTATTCATATTCCTGTCATTGTCTGGATGATTCTCTATTTGTTGGCCCATCAGTAAATAACACCTGCCAAGGCCAGTTAACAGTATTTCAAACAGTCTGTCTAGGATTTGATATCCAATTAGCTAAAGACAAGATGGGGACACCAGCACCAATTCTGTCATTTTCACGCATTTAGATAGATAACATTAACATTGTTTTTTGTTTACCAACCAACAAACTTTCCCATTTGCAGTCATTGCTGAGGCTGGCCATTAATGTATAAAAGTTAAAAAATGAAAACAACTACAATTACTTTTGGGGTGATTTGTTTTTGCCTGCAGAGCAATAACTGTGGGAAAAGCCTTTTATAGAAAACTGATCTGAGCAATAAAAGATGTTTAAACCATCATATCAATATGTATGGATTACCCATTCCATGTGGGAGGTCTTTGAAATTTGTTTTCCCTTCCCTGTGGAATGTAATAGTCAATCACAATGGCAGGTTGAGAAGGTGCCTAACGCCACTGCCGAGCTATTCACAGACACCACAGATGCTTGCAGTTTTAGGGTCTTCTTCCAGAGAGATTGGCTGGCCTCATGTGGTCAGCTGGATAACATGAGTGCAGTCATTGTTATCAATCCTTAATTTCTGCCCCCCACCCACCTCCCCTTATTATGTTACTTGATCTGTAAGTGCCTACAATTTAGTGTTTGGTTTAAGGCAAAACACATAATAGAGGAAGCTAATGTAATTGCCAATGTCCTTTATTGTTTGCAGTTTAAGCATTCCGAGTTACTGACTCTTCAAGCAGTGAGAGATAATTTTCTGTGTCCAAAATGTATTTAGACTATAGTTTCCAATGTGTGTTATAATCTTTTAGAACCTCCTCTTTATCACTCACACCACCCACCTTGCTGACCTACCAACTAGTAAGGTATCAATGGTTATCTCAAGGAGGGTTAGGTTTCAGTATTCACTATGACATATGGTATCATTGGTTTGTTATCTACTTCCATTACAGAGAAAATGTAGTTTTGGTCCCTCTGTTGAAAGGGCTATGTTAGCCTTATCATTTGTCTTTGCAAATTCGGGAACACCTGACATAAGATTTCTTTTTATGCCACATAATCACAGGTATGAGATGGCTATCCTTCAACCCTGATGTGCGGCAACCATCAACACCAAACATCCTTTCACAAATCTTGGCCCCAATACCCATTATTTGTTTTTCATAATTTGAATCAGTCCTCATCTATTAATTTAATTTCCTGCCCCCCACACTGGCATGGCTTAGTGGGGATTATTACCTCTTTTGGACAGACCAGTGGGCAGAAGAGAGGAACAACGGCATGCCATGGTGCACTGAAAGGGTTTTTGCGGGTATGTAGTGTCAACAGGTACCTCCTAAATGCCTACAGTTAAATAGGTTCATTTCTGGTACTGCTAATCCATGCTGGGGATTGTGAAACAGAAAGCTTGAGATCATTTCATTTAGTTTTTACCATTAAAAGGAACATTGGCCATTGCTGTACTGCATTTAATGTTATAATATGATCAGAAATCTTCAGACAGTTAATTTGGAGTAACAGAACCTAGTGGAATAAAGATTAATTCAGATCTTTTCAAATTAGTTAGGAGAAATGGTGGTCATATTGTTCAAATAAGAGAACTCTAAGGTGATGAAAATGTTCTACGAAAAAGGTGATGGTGTTCTTTGAAATACTACTGGCCTCAATATTTTTATTATTGTTTTATTATTGTACTATTATTACAGTCTAGCATAGTGTAGGCTGCAGTGAGGCATTGCATCACCTAACGCTGTTGCACGTTATGGAAGTTTTACCTCGCCAGCTTTGAATGGTCGAAACTCTGAGCCATCTGAGAGGCTTGGTTTTTTAGACGGTTGTTTAGAACAAATGGTGTTTAGACAATGTTATGATGTCATGATGATATTTGGAGTTCACAGTTTATCTGTGACAGGCACAAATATGT
Source organism: Staurois parvus (assembly GCF_062004578.1). NCBI lineage: Eukaryota > Metazoa > Chordata > Amphibia > Anura > Ranidae > Staurois > Staurois parvus. Next base: position 205,878 of record NW_028320544.1, read on the forward strand.
GTTGGTTTATTAAAAAGTTGCTTAATAAATATAGTTTAAAATCAATAAAGTTGGCCTTGCCCTTCCAAAAAAACCCCACTTGTCTGCTGTTTTAATTGAGAGGCAGTAATCACAGAAATTTTTAAGGGCTGGTTCATACTAGTGGTAAAATGCAGCCTTTAAGTTGTGGGTTAGCTGTCAGTGTGTGAAATCAGTGAGATGCAGTGTCATCCAGCGCACTATGGGAAAATATTTACTATGTGTCCGTTTATCCAGTGTGGAAAAATGCCAGCCAGCACACCGAACAGTGTGAACAGGCACTAAAGGTCCATGGTTGGGGTTACGAACTAAGATTCCCTACACTCCTAAACAGTCTTTCCTATAATCAGTCTTTCATCAAATTGTTCTCAAAACAAGGAGACATTCACATCTTAGCATAACACACAATATAAATAAAAAAAAAATCAGAAATGCTCACTTTTTTGCTACACAGAGCACCACAGTACCTGCATTACAGTGCATTGTGGCACACTGCAGTGTATGCGTGATGGGGTGCTATTGAAAACGACTCATACCACAAAGCTCAGATGTATGTAATATGCATTAAAATAACTTGTGCATTAGCCCAACACAACAGTGTGAATGGGCCCTACATTTTTTTCCTACTGAAAAGCTGTGGGTGTAGGATTGTGTATATAGGGTTATATTATTTTTCCCCCTTTTATCTGTTGAACTGCATGGACTTCTTTTTTCAATCAGACTAACTATGTAGCTATGTAACTATATTTGATATTTGTAAATACGTTTAAAACAATACCACATACGATAAATAAAACAATACCACATACGATAAATAAAACAATACCACATACGATAAATAAAACAATACCACATACGATAAATGTGCATGTGCACTGCTGTATAGAAAAAAATGACATAAAAGATTGTTATCTGAAAAACTTCAGCTATACGGATCAATTTTTCCAGCATCATTTTTCTCTATGAAAAACCTGTAGGCCTCATGCACATATGGAGTTTTTGCAGCCACTTTTAGAGGAATCAGGCGGATTTTTTTACTGCTTCCAAACAGCCCTGCATGTTATTATAATTATTATACAGTATTTATATACCGCCAACAGTTTGCTCAGTGCTGTACATTACAATGAGAGACAGTACACGAGACAGTACAGTAACAATACAGTGCAATACACGAGGGTTCGAGGGCCCTGCTCCTTGGAGCTTACAATCTAGGAGGGAGGGGATAGTGGTACATGAGGAAATAGCTGTGGGGGATGGAGTGGTAGGAAGAGTGGAGGAGATCGGCAATTAGGTGAGGGCGGGGTAGGCTTCCCTGAAGAGATGGGTTTTCAGGGTGAGCCTAAAGGTGAGGAGGGTAGGTGACAGTCTGATGGAATGGGGTAGTGAGTTCCAGAGGATGGGGGAAGCTCTGGAGAAGTCCTGGAGATGGGCATGGGAGGAGGAGACCAGGGAACTAGAGAGTAGGAGGTCTTGTGAGGAGCGGAGAGTACGTTTTGGGTGGTATATGGATATCAGGTCGGTGATGTAGTTTGGGGCAGTGTTATGAACAGCTTTGTATGTCAGTGTTAGAAATTAGAATTTTATGCGTTGGGCAATTGGAAGCCAGTGGAGGGAACGGCAGAGAGGGGTGGCGGATACGGAGCGGTTAGTAAGGTGGATGAGTCTGGCTGCAGAATTCAGGATAGACTGAAGCGGGGATAGCCTGTGATGAGGTAAGCCAGTGAGGAGGGAGTTACAGTAGTCAAGTCGAGATATAATAAGGGAGTGAAAGAGTTGCTTAGTAGTTTCTGGGGTTAGGAACGGATGTATTTTGGAGATGTTGCAGAGGTGGAGTCTACAGGAATTTGTCAGCGATTGGAACTGGGGCTGGAAAGACAGATTGGAGTCTAGAATGACACCTAGTACTCTGGCTTGCGGGGTGGGACTGATGGTGGCGTTGTTGGTCGTGATGGAGAAGTCAGGGAGGGGGGGCACGGGCAGGGGGGAAGACTAGGAGCTCGGTTTTGAAAAGGTTTAATTTGAGGAAGTGGAGTGACATCCAATTTGATATGTCGTTCAGTAGGCTAGTGATTCGGGCGGAGACTGAAGGGGTGAGGCGAGGGGTAGAGAGATAGATTTGCGTGTCGTTGGCATAGAAATGGTAGTTGAAGCCATGGGAGTGTATCAGTTGGCCAAGGGAGGAGGTGTAGATGGAGAAGAGAAGGCGCCCGAGGACAGAACCTTGAGGGACCCCAACAGAGAAGGGGAATGAGTGGGAGGTGGCAGCTTTATAGGTAACACTGAAGGAGCGCTGTGATAGACAGGAAGAGAGCCAGGAGAGAACGGAGTCTCTGAGGCCAAGAGTGTATAGTTTTTTGAGGAGGAGGGGGTGGTCGACCATGTTGAAAGCCACGGAGAGGTCGAGGAGTAGGAGCACTGAGTAGTGGCCATTAGCTTTGGCGGTTAGCAGGTCGTTGGTGAGTTTGAGTAGGGTGGTTTCGGTGGAGTGTAGGGGACGGAAGCCAGACTGTAGGGGATCAAGGAGGTTGTTGTCGGTGAGGTGGGAACTCGATTATAGACTAAGCGCTCAAGGAGTTTGGATGTAAATGGTGATGGGTCTAAGGTTGTTTAGGTCCATGGGATCCAGGGAGGGTTCTTTAAGTATGGGAGTGATGTGCGCGTGCTTCAGAGGGGAGGGGAATGCTCCAGTAGAGAGGGAGAGATTAAAGATGTGAGTGAGGGAGCGTAGGATTGAGGAGGAGGGTGATCGTAGGACTTGTGTGGGCACAGGGTCAAGGGGCAGGTGGTAAGGCGAGCTTCAGAGAAGACCTTAGTCCCTGCGAATTGTGTCGATCTTGCTTTGGAAGTGGTTAGCAATCTCGTGGGCAGTGAGTGAGGTACTGGGTGGAGGTGGGGGCGGAGAGAGTAGAGAGTTAAAGGAAGAGAAGAGCCGGTGAGGACTGGAGGAGAGGGTATTGATGAGGGTTACAAAGTAGGCTTGCTTGGCAGAGTGGAGGGAGGACATGTAGGTGAGGAAGGCAGATTTATATTGGGCGAACGCTTGTTGGGATCTGGTTTTGCGCCATAGTCGCTTCAGCGCACGACTGCGTCGTTTGAGATTTTTGGTATGGTCATTCTGCCAGGGTTGAAGTGGTCGGGGTCTAATGCTTCGTGTGGTTAGGGGTGCTAAGGAGTCAAGAGCGGCTGACAGCGAGTTGTAAACAGTATTGGCCAGGTCAGGGCAGGACAGGGGAAGGATACTGTCGTAAAGTTGGTCAGCTGCAGAGTGGAAGGGGGCAGGGTTCAAGTTGCGGAGGTTTCGGCTGGTGATAGTTTGATGTTCGGAAGGGTAGGTGTATGAGGACGAGGAGACGGAGAAGGTGATGACATAGACTTTTAGAAGATTTTAGTAGCAGTAGCACTTACCAACAGGAAAAAAAAAACAGGGCCACTGCATCCAGGAGCAGCAGCATTTTAAGGCTTCATGTACAGATGAACTCCTCTAGACGTTTAGCTCTCCTGGCAGCAGAAAAATGCTAAATGCTGCAAAAACGTTTGTAAACCCGCATTTAGCTACGTTTAGTGCTTGGACATTTATACATTTGATTGGTCAGAGTATTTTCCATTGACGTGGATCCGCTAAATGCTAAGTTGCATTTAGACACGTTTTTAGACACTGGGAAAACGCTTTGCATGCATTTTTTATGATGAAAAAAGGCTCTGGACAGCATCTGGAAAAGGAAGAGTTGAAAAAATTGTCCAAACTCAAAAGCTTATAAATGCGGTTAGCCGCGTTTAGCATTTGAAACGCTGATAAAATCTACTCCTGAACGCAAGTCTAGTGCGTTCAAAAAAATTACTGTAAACTCAACTGCCTGTAAATGACTGTAAATGTAAATGACATAGTGTACATGGACACATAGGAAAAGATTAGGGAGAGTTCAGGGGCTGCTGAAAAAAAACACAGAAAAGCTCCTAAACGTCAGTTTATCAGCTGCAGTGTACATGGAGCCTAAAGTTAGTCTAGGATTGAGAAGTTTCTTGCAATGTACAGTTGCCCTTTGGGTTTGGTTGGGTGGACGAACTTACAGTACCAACCTCCTGTTGAAGTTGAAGCTTTATACTTACCTCTCCAACGGACAATGTGTTGAAACTCTGCTTTCTGAAAGAGCTTTTGGCGCAACTGCTAAGCGACAATTCCAGATGATGTAAGATATCCTATCCCCTGTTAAGTACTATGGTTCCTCCTACTGATCCTCTACTTCACTACAAGATACAGTAACTTACCACAATTTGCTCTTAAAGCGGAGCTCCACCCAAAAGGGGAAGTTCCGCTTTAAAGACTGGCCCCCCGCTCCCATTAAGGATTGGCACCTTTGGGGGGCGGGTACCCGAATTTTACAGGTACCCGCTCCCACTTCCGCTCCGATCGCTTAGGAAGTGGAAGGTGTTCTCCGTTCCTCCCTCCCTGTAGTCTTTTGGGACACGTGACAGGTCCCAGAAGACTACAGGACCATTCACGAAGCGCAGCGCTACTCGCGCATGCGCAGTGTGTACCCGGCTGTGAAGCCGCAAGATATCACAGCCGGGTGCCCACACTGAAGACGCCGACACCCACGGAGAAAAGATGGCCAGTAAAACGGGCTGCAAGGGACACAATGTGGGACTGAGGGACAGGTGAGTGTGTGTTGTTTAAAAGTCAACAACTACAGTTTTTGTAGCTGCTGACTTTTATTTTTTGACAGCGTGAGTGGAACTCTGCGTTAAACTGAACAAACCAGTAAATTATTGGTTTTGAATTGGGTATTGAATAAAAATAAGCAAGCAAATAAGTAGAGGATATAATACAAACCACTGCCCTTAATAAAACATTCTATTGGTCAAAGTTCCTACCTAAGGGCTCTTAATTACCCAGTGCCATCTTCATACCTTTATAAATGATTGGTGCCTTTCTATCTAAATAGCAGCTCCATTATACATTCCCAATATGGATAACTCAACCAAGCGCTGCCTAATTTATACACCTTATTAAATTATTTCACATTACTAACTCAAGTTTAGAAGGCTTTATTTTTTTTTACATATTATGTGGCTCATTGCAAAATGATATAATAGAATGCAGTTCCCTGTCTGAGAAATGTCAACAGTTGAAGCCAATAAAAAAGGAAGCATCGCAAACTTTAAAGAAATATGTCTGCACCCTGCAAACAACCCGTGACCTTCTGAAAATCAGCATTTCTGATATCCACAGCAGATAAGACCATTTTTCTTCCAGTCAACTCTCCTTCAAAAATAAAAGAGAAGTGAAAACCTCTTAGTTGTTCTTTAAACTGCAAGGCCACTCAGTCTTTGTTCAACGCTGTGAATTTGAATTTGTTTTTTATTTGTTCTTTATGGCTGAGACACTTGTGTTTCTAATGTTAGCCCTTATTGCAGGCACGGCTCAGGATAGTTCCCTGTGGGTTAAGTAGAAATCTCTCCACTAGAAATGCTCTTTTGATGAATGTGATGCCACTTTCTGCAGAACTTCAGTATGCGCTTTCACATCAGAGAAACTTTGTAGCATGAGATTGTTAATAAGTGTGTCATCAATCATCAGCAAAACAAATTAGCTGGCCAGTCCTTTAAAACCAGACAATCAAGAAAAACACACAGCTGCATGGGAATTACTGCACAATCACCATGTGCCAATTTCCAGCCAGTTGGTTACAGTATATACTGTACGGACTGGCTTGTGTATTGTAGAAATGACCTGGCATTTCTATCCCAGCTGCTATAAAGATACAGCTTCAAACATGAACACAAAGTCAGACACTAAAATGTATTCTTGAGACTTGTGCTCGTTGCTTTGAGCTTCTGTGTTTTATTCAGATTCAGTAAAACGCAAAATGCTGAAATAGTCTTCTTTTTAAAGTTTTTAAAACACCAACTCCTGAGTTATATGATATTCATGACAAGTGCTCCCAAACCCTCCTCCTTTCAGCCATCCAAGTGACAGAGGTGATAGACCACAGAAGTGACCAAATTCGGCCTCAAAAAGCAGGTTGAAATATATATGGATTATTCAAGTCAAGATGAAAAGACCACACAATTTCCTTATTGAGTTATATAAAGCCATGCTCAGGAAAACTGAGAAGCTTATGGGAATTCAGTTGTAATGACTTCTCTATAGTACTGGCAGATCAATGATCAGTTTTCTTAGTGATTGGAGTCTTCCTTTAATGCATATCTCTGGTCAAATCAAAATCCCTTCCACCCCTCCTACCTACCTCTCTTCTCACGCCTATGGAAAATTTTAAATGTTAAAATACCTGGTAAATCAATTCTATACTCACCTGCCTTTGTCTGTCTGTGATGCTGTTTTAAGGTGGGATGGACCAACGATCCAGCACTGCAGATGTGCCTGCAGAGGCCAGTCCAGATGAAAACATCTATGGGGTGTGGGTTGTGCTGGATGTGTGTGTAGTACTTCAAAGTCACAAGGTCAAATGTGACAATTTCTTTAAAGCACGATCTGGGCAAACAGCTAAATGTACAGCTGAAATGCATCTTCATTTTTTTGGCAGTGGGTTTGATATTTTGTTCAGCCAGCTTTGTGATCCAGATGCCACCAAAAATCTTGACCTCCATGGCAACAATTGCACTTCTCAGTCCAGAGCACATCTCTAGTCTGGTGATTGGACAGTGAAGGAGCAGCAGCCTCATGATGTAGTCTTTTTGTTCCTCATACCAGCAGTGATTACTATGAGTAGATGTGCCATTCAACAAAGCATGATAAATTCAGGTATTTACATCTCTTGTACTTAAAAATGCTTGAAAAATGTGGACTTGTGGCACTGGAGCTCTGACATCTCCTCCTCACAGCTTAGCTGCTGTTGGCAAATCTACACCAAACCATTATATAGAGTATACGGCGGATTTACTAAAGGCAAATAGGCTGTTTACTTTGCAAGAGAAGTTGTACTTTGCAAGGGATATTTCCCCAGTGCGTAATGTGGTAAAATTTCATTTTGCAAGGAAGATAAAAACACAGCATTTTTGCTTGAACATGATTGGGTGCTGGAAGTCAGCAGAACTTTACCACATTCACTAATCTTTGGGTAAAAACCTGTCTGAAGTGCAACTTTCCTTGCAAAGTGAATGGCCTATTTACCTTTAGTAATCAACCCAAACATCACCATGTAGAGAAGTTGCATTATAATAAGGCATAGGTTGGTGGAAGATTACAATGCCAACTACTCCTGTGCATGTGCAGCCCACAAGGAAGAGAGCCCACAAAGAACCACAGCATCCCTCTCCTTTCCCCCATGACAACCGACCAAATCACCAATGCAGCATTTGTAACTCATCCAGCAGATTCTACAGTAAGTCAATCTTAGGGTACACATAAACAACTGTTGATTAAACAATTGGGAGAACTTGCAATCGCCACAGAGATTTGCCATTTACAGCCAGCTTAACTGACTACAACAAACTGATATATACAACAGATATGTCAGACATTCATAATGTATATGAGCATATCATTCTAACATCTAAATGACCAATAAAATGGACAATTAAGTATTTTACAAAATGATACAATCATCTTAATTCTTCATGGCAGTCTGCACAGAATAAATACATTTGATGCATCCCTGCATTTTCTCCTTCATTTGAGTTTTATGTGACCTGAGAAATGCCTCATGGGAATACTATATACCCCTACTCCCTCTGTAATTCAGAGTATGTGGGCCAAGTGGACTGCACAGGATTAAATATGATTTACAATGGCCTCAATATCACCCTCAATCACATTAAGCATTGTGTTTCCCGGCCTAAAACTTTACAGGGCAATTTTTCTTTTATTCAAAGTGGTACTGCTATTAAAAAATTAAATAAATATATTGGCCAGTACTCAACATTATTGATGTTAAATGCATTGTAGATACAGTGACCTTTTATGAAAAAGGTTATGATAAGCATACAATTTTGAAAGCAATTTGTAATACAATGACAAAGCAAAAGATAAACGAGTTATTAGAGTCACCGGCCTATACAGCTAGTTTTTTTCCAATTTTTATTTCCTCTTACTGCAGCCCATAAGACTGACTTAATGTATTTTTTTTTAGCAGTTAATGACATTAGTGCACGTTAATTTGCTTTTAAGCGTTTTGATAATTGATGTTATAATAGTGTGATAATTTGCACTTAAATATTTTTAATTGGATAGTTTCATAAATCGTTGTCAGAACACTTGCTGATAATGTCCTGAAAAAAAGACCTCAGGTGGCTTGGGAAGCGTCATCAATATTAGTTGCCCGCAGCTAAGATTGTTCTATAGTTTGTATATGAAAGAACAGTTGTGTCTGCTAATATTTATGGCTAGCCACTTCCCCCTTAAAGTTCTGCTACACTGGCAAGCATTCATTCACATTACTGGACAACCTAGAATCATCTAAAGAAACTAGAAGAATGATGGTAGAAAAACCAAAAGGTCCATCAAGCCTGCTACTTTTTAATTTTTTTTAACTTTTGTGTCCAAGTATAAAGCTACGTTTTCCACAAGCATGTTAAAATTCATTGCTATTTACTGACTCACTGTCTCTGCTGGATGTCTGTTCCAAACCTATACTCTCTTTATGACTATTCTCAGGTTTTGGAACAAATAGCAGCAGTCCTGCTTTGAAAGTAAATAAAAACCAAATAATGACATTGTCCGCCTGTTTCTACTATCATTAGTTGTTGTGATCTATCTAGCAAGTAAAGCTATTTTTTCTGTAGTTTGTGACTAATTGCTAGAGAGTAGGAGGGATTAACAAAAGTATCACAGTCTGAAATCTAACAATACATTTCATGGTGGAAAAGGAATTCTAGTTGTATAGTATAATATAACACTAGTAATAGCATAGTATTGTACGTCACAACTAACTCTCATTTTGAGGGGCTGTCCATCTTTTGGAACCAAATCCTTCTGTCCTTCTTCCCTCTTCAAATGTCCCATTTTTGGTATAAATAAATATGCTATTTAATGTGTCCATTATAACACAATACGCTTTTTATTTATTTTTCAAATTATTGTCAGAATATTATTACTGAATATTTCTAGATGCTATTATAAAGAACGTAGAGGTGAAAAAGCTCAACTGGGTACCTGCTCATTCTTGCTCTTTAAAGTGGAACTTTACTTAAAGTGGAACTACACTGCATCTGAGCACTATAAACCAAAGACACTATTTAATTAAGTTTTAATATTCAAAGCAAATTCCACCTTCCATGTGTCCATGCTACATTTTGCTGAAAAATTACTTTCAAAAACATCCCCTAGCATTTCTGTCCGAGACCATCTTAAGTAAGGGTAGATGAGTCATTAAGTGTTTACTTCCTGGAATCCATCTGTCCTTGGCTCAGGCATGCAGGAAGGAAGGAAGGAATGAAGGAAGGAAGGAAGGCGTGTTTAGCTTAGAAAACCCGTCCTACTCTCCTGAAGACTCCTGGGATGTATGACATAATTTGCCTAAGCCTGGCAACTGAAGAAATGTAAAAAAAGTATAAAACAAGTAAATATAACATACTTTAGTATCTATTTAGTATGGTTAGCAGCATAAGAATCAAAAATAGTCAATATTGATTGAGAAAGTGAAGTTCCACATTAACAAGAGAAATGTGCTATCAGAAAGGACTTTTAATGCAGAAGAGGCATACAACCTCTCTTCTGCAATAAATGCTTCTTATCCTTCTGTTTCCAAACTTTTTAGCTTTTACACTGAGATGTGCATGCCCAGCTAAGTGAACGCTCTCAGTATACCTTGGTGCCGCAATGAATTAACTCTTGTGCGCGCACATGGAAGTTACCTTATCCTGGGCTAGCCAATAAAGATGGCCAAAGAAGCCAAACTCTATGAAGACTGGGAGAAGACCAGCACTGGCAAGACAGCTTACAGATGTTGGGTTGCTGGAGCAAAGGGAAGTTTTAATTTTTATTAGCCCGGGTGATTGGTGGGTATAGCAAGGGTGTGTCCTTGCTTAAATATTCTGTGTTAAAAAATGTCTCATTCTGCCTTCTCAAAAGGCTGAAAAGAATAATAGCATAGTACACTTTATAGTATATTAATAGGATAATATAATAGCATAGCATTCTGTTTTTATAGATTAAACAATGTTACTTACAATGTGAAATCTATAGGGTTCATTATTAATACAATGCAAATACACTGAGGTGGTCCACTCATGTCAGCCAATCACAAATCAGCTTTCAGTAACTTATAAATATTAAATGCTTAGTGGGTAGCACATTTTGTTGTGGATTTTTGCACCTCATTGTTCCTTCTGCTATGATCTGTGCTGTAATTCTTAGCCTACCTTTTTTTTTTACAATTATTGGCAATATTACTAGTATGTCTACTGAATTCTCTAAAGAGAAACTCTTATTTTTATGATTTGCAGAGTTTTTAATTACAGGAACGCAATTAAACCTTATTTGACTAACCCTGTGGGATCAATTTATCAATGTTTTCACCCAAGCTTCCTACAACTTTCAACCAGGATTCATGCAAATTCTTGTTCAAATCCAATCACAAAAATGTGTGCTTCCTGAGTGAAGGTTGTATGAATCTTGGGTGAAAAAATGTATATAGAGCCCTAGTGAACAGTACATTTTTGGCATCAATATAATTACTAATAGTGAACATAGTACTATTACAGGATGTATTGGCATATTGACCAACAGTGAACATAGCCAGTTTGCATATAACTACCAAACTAAACAGCAAATTTTACTAATGTAAACGTTATGTAATGCAAATGTTGTAGTTCTCTCTAAAACATGTTAATTACCACTGCACAAACTGTCCCCCCACACTTTCCACTTTTTTTTTCTTTTCCTTTTTCCTTCCCTATCATCCCCCCTGTCACGGACTTGAGGCTGCAGGAGAACCACTGCCCATAGACAACTCTGTGTTTTATTGTGTATTCAAGTTATCCAGAAAGAACTATCATTGTAGCATATAGCTTCCTATGTATAATGTATTTCTGGGTGGGTGGCGGACTGTCTGGGGAGGGCATTGTGTATGATAATGTGATTAGCTCCTATTTGATGGTTTTCTGTATAAATTCAGCTTGTTTCTCTTCTTGTTTACTCTAAAAACTGGTGTTGTCTAGTTCTTTAGGGTAGCTACAGCTAGTCACTTACCTTGTGTTCCAGAGCTTGGGAAGCAGCTTCTTGGCCAAGATCCCCAGTCGAGGTGTCAGGAGTCTGTCACACCCCTCTTTTCTCATCCATACCTATACTTCTTCTCCCACAGGGGCGGACTGACAACTCATGGGGCCCCCGGGCAATAGGGGATCATGGGGCCCCTGTGTCCTTGCCCAAACTCAAAAAAGCCTATGAAAAAGGTACCAGGGGCATCTCTTTGGGCCCACTACTGACCCTGGGCACTCGGGCAGTGCCCGAGTTTCCAAATGGTCAGTCCGCCCCTGTTCTCCCATACCATAAGTGTCACCTTCTGCCTTCCATATAGGAATAGCAATGTTCCTCTGCCATTCTTACCTTCTCTACTGTCCTTCCCATACTTTCTCTTTATCCCTTTCAATTTGGAATAATTTATCCACAAAATCAATAGGTATTAATTTTAAGCCAGGGGCAGACTGACCATTCGGAAACTCGGGCACTGCCCGAGGGCCCGGGGTCAGTAGGGGGTCCCATGAGATGCCCCTGGTACCTTTTTCATAGGCTTTTTTGAGTTTGGGCAAGGACACTGGGGCCCCATGATCCCCTATTGCCTGGGGGCCCCATGGGTTGTCAGTCCGCCCCTGTCTTTAAGCCCAGTATTTCAATGATCATTATTTTTAGGGATTCTTATATTCCCCTGTTTTGTACGTATTAAAATGCATTTGAATTAAGAATTTATTAAAAAATGCTAATCCCTTACAACTTTGACACCTTAGCAGTTTTTCTTGCAATACATTAATTGCATTTAGCACGGAACTGTTAATAGTAAACAATTTAGTATGTGAAATATGGCTGTGTATTGGTGATCTTCAGACTTGCCAGTCAGCTGTTGAGCTTTTCAGGGTTATTGTCAGAGAATGGACGTAGGAAAGTATTGATCCATTCACTGTTCTGTGAGGAAAACCTGCCTGGGAGCGAGTTTGAGATCCAGAGATTGTGATCGGTGCTTCAAAACCTGCTAACAACTGTGTATACCACAGAAGAGGATTAAAGGGCATGTCAACAATAAGAACATGAGCAGAACTAGAATAATCATCCCAGAAGCTATGCTGACTCTTTCTTTCTTCACATGGGTAAGACATTTCCACATAAATATTGTAAAGTGTGCAGTGTTTTCTTAATGTGCACACAACCTATAACACGGGATATTCTCTAGTGTGTATACCACAATATATTTATCATTGTGCGGGTTGCTGCCATTTCATCAGCATCATCTCATGATAATGCATATATATTATTAATAGGCTATACAGTGATTTGCAATTTCATTTACACACAGCACAAATGCCATTTGGGAAGGCACTGTAGTTGGGTAACATCTAGCTCATGTGAATATATAAAAACCACCTTGTTGGATCATGCTTTGCTGGGTTTTGTTTGCCTTCCTCTGGATCAACTCTGGGTATAGGATTATAACTTTTTTTTTTTTTTTTAATGGTTGAACTGGATGGACCTTTGTCTTTTTTTTCAGCCAGACTAAGTATGTAACTATGTAACACACACATGGAATTAAACATATTGATATAGTTGCAACATATCTATTGCTCAGGTACCTTTATTGGTAAAGTAGTGATCACTCTGTCGGAAAACTGGAGCAACATGTGGCTTGGCTTATATGGCTGAGTAGTGAACAGTGTACTTACAGTGCCAGCAGTATAGACAGTTGCTATAGGGCTCATAACTGGGGCAGTCCAAGCTGAGTCAGATGTGTCAGAAGGGACAGGACCTGACAGTTAATTTCTATCTATCTGTTGGATTCAGTTGTCATTGCATTATTCTGCAAACTGGCTATGAGTTCCAGTAACCTTAGTACTGTACTTTCAAAGGCAGCTCTAACATAACTACGTTGTACAACATAAGCCTGACAGTCACAATGTGAAGTCCCTGAAACTAGCTGTTGATTGACTGTGTGCTAGCAGACGTTTTAGAAATTATTATAGAGAATAGACTGCCACATCAGTAATAACGCAGCAAAATTTCTAACCACTCCATAGTGAAATTCCACTGCGCCATGTTATATTACAATCTAGAGGGATCAGAAGTAATGTTTGGAAATTTGGGTCAACTTCTGGCCCTTTTCACATTATGAAGCTACTATCTGACAAGCTCAACTTGTCAAGTTGGCCTTCATTCATGTTGCATTAACCTGTAGGACTGGAACTAGTTTGCTAATTGCCTTTGTCTTTTTAATGATGTTATTGCTGAATCAGGAATGCTTTGTATGTTGCAATATACATGTATTTTTATTAATAAGTTGTAAATAATATACGGATCAATGTGAAGCATCATGTTGTATGTTATATTTTGGCTATATATGAACTATGGTGCTGGGATGTGATTTTACGGAAGTCCTGCACTGGCAAACCCAGCATAATTTAACATGTCAAAACCAGAATGACACTTTCCTATATACTCAACAACGGCTATGTACATCTACCCAGCACATGTTCTCAGTCTTGAGTGTAATCATCACTAAGGCTATGTAAACCTGTATGAAGCATAAAGAAGCATCTCCAAGGCTCTGAATACTGAACGAAATGAATGCTAACCACCTTGTCAACACAAGCAGAAGTTGCAGATTGTGATCATTTTAATGTGACACAGCATAGCATTCTGCCTAGAGCTCTTGTGTATCAGTCCATTAAGCTAAATACAACTTTTGCACACACAGTGTCACAGAGCATTTGCTGCCAGTAGGCATCAGGAATACATACCATTTTGTATTGTTCCCTTTTGTAAAAATCACCCACTGCAACCAGCAAAAATGGAAAGTTACATCAGAAAAGCACAGCAAAGTGAAGATTTACGACAGGGGAAGACATTAAGAGACGCCTATGCCAAAATGATAAGTTGAACATCTCTTATAAAGACTGGTTTGGAGAAGTAGGACACATGGATAGTGAAATTGTGAAATAGTGAATAGCAAATACAGAGAAAACTGCTATAACATAACTAATAAACCTACTATAACAAATAATTCTAACTAAAACAATATACTGTACATGACTGTGATAGGATGAATTTAAAGGTGGGAATTCTTACATGCAATGCGAATAAATGCCTTCTGACTTTTCGAGGTACCAGAAGAGCTCCAGGCCACACAATGACACCAGTATTCCTCAAGTCCAAAGATCTTCTCCACCTGCTGCCTTGAGATCTCAATCCTCACTTCCATGACCGGCAAACCTAGAAAGATACAATGAATGTCAGTGGAAACTAACAGCATTCTGTATAACCATTTAAGGTTTAATGTATAGATACAATACACTGTTTTACTAAACTCTCTACTGTATTACATAGGTTATTGCACAGATAAGATCCTGAGTGCAGTAAGACAACAATCAGATTTTGATCAGCTATGATTTTTTTTTCTAAGTAGCTACTGTGAGCTATTTCTCATTAAACATCATTATTTCTTTACCCTGCGTTGCTATTTAAAGTATATCTGAAGCCACTGTTCTCTTTTCGTGTTGGAGTAGGAAAGGGTTGCTATTGTTCTTTATGTTTCTACTAGAGACATTCACAAATTCAGCCTCTGCTTGTTCTAGTGACCATTGTCACTTGGGCTGAAAGTGAGAGAAAATATAAAAGTTGTTAAAGAATGCATAGTGTTCCAACCGAATTGGAAGCGGAAAGCATTGTGTATGATACCTTTTAAAGGAACACAAATAGTATTTTAAGTCGTGTTGAAAGAGGTGAGCCATTTACTTGAAGAAGTGAAGGACACTGGATACTTTGATATCCTTTATGCAAAGAGAATTTTTGTACAAATTTATTTCACTAACTTAGATTTTTTGCACATATAGCACTTGATGGTGGACATTACGGAATTAGTTTTTGTTTATTTAGATTCAGGAATAATTTTGGACACATTGTTTGTGAACTGAGCTGCACAATATTTTGAAAGTGAATATTTTGTTGATACATTTTATATAGCATTATTTTAACACTTTTTCTTGTTTTAGATAGTTTAACACTTGATATTTTGAGTGCGGTCATACACATATTTGTTGCTTAAAATCTAAAAGTTATCAATTAAACAGGAACAGAGGGAGAATCTTCCAATGAGGGCACATTTTTTTGTGACAACATATTTAAAAAATGTTAACAAGGGTCTTAGTCCCTTTTCACATGATTGGGTCTGCCTGTGTTTTTCATGCTCCATTGCTCTCTGTGTCCATGTGTGCAGTTAGCCTCTGTGACTAAGCTCCCTATGAGCGATGTCATGTTTCACATGACTGTCATATGCCTTTAAGTGTTTTCTATATCTTGCTCCTCAGTAAGGCATTACAGCAAGCCTCATGGCATGGAGCAGAAACATGATCTTTTGACCTATTGAATGTTCATTGTTGTAAGATTCTCTCAGTTTATGGAATAAACTTCACAAGATCTACAAGATGTCATCTCATTGAGTCACTGACTGTGGACTCCAACTGAGGTTGAAGTTATCGCTATCTCATCACAACTGTAAGTTACAGAGATCACACTATCAATGCTTAGATTAGAGAGACAGAACAAATGGGGTGAAACGCTTCAGCGGGCATGGCCTGAGTGATGGCTGAAGCCATCTCACTACATCCTGTTTCTCTCTGACTGCTTCAAAACCTGCTAACAACTGTGTATACCATTTTCACCCACCAGCATCCGATCTGATACTGTCTGCTAAAAACAGAGGGATGGGGATCCGTTCCCCATCCAACTGGTGGATTGGATAGCAATAGGATGGAAACGGACAGGTGGTCTGTTTCCATCTGACAGCCCATAAAGGACAGCGGGCTGTGTCCGTGTACACTCTGCAACAGCAAAGCAGACACTGGTCTGTCATGCGTTTGCTCAGTGAGGATCACCTGGCAGATACCCTGCTGGGCAAGTGGATTCGCTGATGGGTCCATCCCACGTGAAAGGGGCCTTAATCATTCTATACT
The DNA here is from genome assembly GCF_062004578.1 of Staurois parvus. Taxonomy (NCBI): domain Eukaryota; kingdom Metazoa; phylum Chordata; class Amphibia; order Anura; family Ranidae; genus Staurois; species Staurois parvus. The sequence continues at coordinate 222,009 of NW_028320544.1, forward strand.
CTATCCAAATAAAAAATAAGTTTTGGGGTTCAATATACTTATGATTATGATCTATAGAAGGAAGCCAACATAAGAGACATTAAAAGAGAAGCACTGGTTTTGGAAAAAACAAACCTACATACTCACCTAGGAGGATGCAGTATCAATCCAATGCAGCATCTGTCTCCTGCTGCCTCTAAGACTATGAACTGAGTGATCAAAGATCGCTGATCACTTGGTTCTCTGATCACTGTCTATCACTGGCTCTCTGATCTGCCCCTCCAATGTTCACTGGAGTGCTGGGCTGTGGAGTTGCTGGTTCAGGCTCTCAGAGACGTGCCGAGAAGTTTTGCCAGCTGTCGCTCAGGCATCTGGGTGAATCCTGACATTAAAGTCAGGATCCCTCCAGAGTCTGGACTGGCGAAGTCAGCCAACAGCAGACTTTAGCCCATTGTTGGCTAAATCTGGGTCACACGAGTGCAGAATGAAGTGCACTCATGTGACCTACAGGAGAAGTAGAGACAACATTCTTTTTCTCTTCTTCTTTAGAAAGTGTTACAATAATGCAAATAACCATGAAGTTGAATATTGTGAAATCTAATAAGCCAGCTTAGTGCATAAACCCAATGATCATAGCATGTGGCTGTTATTGCAAAACTCGAAACGCAACCACCTAAACACTTATATGAGCTCCCAATCTAAGGCTAATCATATATTGCTCGATTTGTTAACCAATTCCAGCTGAATCAGCTGAAATTTGTGCTCAACTGTAACATCGAAGGAGCCAGGTAGAAAATTGTTGGCTATACAGGAACTGAATTCACTTTTTTGTATTCGCACAGCCACTATCGCTCCAGATGTCTGAATACAGTGGCCAGCAATGCAAATTCCCCCATCCACACTGTTTAGCATGAATTGAGGAATCAAGTGATTGGAGAATCTGCATAACACAATTTGTGCCATATCTTCTATTCTATGGAATAGTGTTCATTCTATACTAACTCTGTATTTTTGCCATTTATGGATCATTTTACACAGGGCCACAACCAGGGGGGGACAGCCCATATACATACAGAGGGGCTCAGAGGCGAACTGACATTTGGGCAATGCCTGGGGCGCCCATGAGAAGCTCCTGTGCAGGACTTCACTGTTCCTTCAGACAGATCGCTGCCCTGATTGGTGGACTGTGGTCTGTGAATGACAGCCCCCCCCCCCCCGCTGCCTCAGCCACAGCATTCATCCTTACACAGTGGGTAGAAGGTAGTAGACAGAAGGCACAGCATGTCTGGATAGAGGGTGGGAGCTGACAAACTTTACAAGTTAATAGGCAGGTGATTAATTACAGGGCAGTCTTAGCAACCAATCACCTGCCTGTTAACATGAAAAGTTGGGCAGCTCCTGCCCTCTGTCTGGACAAACCATGCCTTCTGCCTACTACCTTCTACCCACTGTGTAAGGTAGGATTAGTAACCTTAGAGGAGGGTTGTGATTGGCAGGGAGAGATCTGATGTAAGGGGACTAGGGTGCAAGGAAGGGGGGGCTGTGAAGGCGATGGAGGTGCAAGTAAAGGGGGACTGTGAAGGGGATGGAGGTGCAAGGAAGGGGATGGAGATGCAAAGAAGGGGGGCTGTGAAGGGGACTGAAGTGCAAGGAAGCAGAGCTGTGAAGGGGACATAGGTGCAAGGCAGGGGGACTGTGAAGGGGACTGGGGTGCAAGGAATAAGGGCAGTAAAGGAGACTGGGCTGCAAGGCAGGAGGGTTGTAAAGGAGACTGGGGTGCAAGGAAGGGGGGCTGTATGGGGGACTGGGGTGCAAGGAAGGAGGGCTGTGAAGGGGACTGGGATGCAAAGAAAGGGGGATGTGAAGGAAAAGAGGTGCAAGGAAGGGGGGATTTAAAGGTGCCTGGATTGCAAGGAGGGGGGCTGTAAAGGGGACTGGGGTGCATAAAAGGGGGGCTATGAAGGAGACAGAGGTGCAAAGAAGGGGAGCTATAAAGGGCAGTGGAGTGCAAGGAGGCTGCGGTGAAGGAGACTGGAATGCAAGGAAGGTGGGGCTGTGAAGAAGACTGTGGTGCAAGGAAGGGGTGCTGTGAAGAAGACTTGGGTGCAAGGAAGAGTGGGGGGGCTGTGAAGTAGATGGAGGCGCAAGGAAAAGGGGGCTGTGAAGGGGATGGAGGTGCAAGGAAGGGGAAGCTGTAAAGGGGACTAGAGTGCAAGGAGGTGGCTGTGAAAGGAACTGGGGTGCAAGGAAGGGGGGGCTGTGAAGAAGACTGGGTGCAAGGAATAGGGGGGCTGTGAAGGGGACTGAGGTGCATAGAAGGAGGGCTGTGAAGGGGACTGGGGGGCAAAGAAGGGGGGCTGTGAAAGGGACAGAGATGTAAGGAAGAGGGGGACTGTAAAGAGGATGCAAGGTGCAAGGTAGGGTGGGTTGTCAAATGGAATGGAGCGCAAGGAGGGGGGCTCTGAAGGGGACTGAGGTGCAAGGAAGGGGGCTGTGAAGGGACTTTGGATGCAATGAAGGTGGGGCTGTGAAGGGGATTGGGGTGCAAAGAAGGAAGGGCTGTGAAGGGTACTGGGGAACAAGAAGGGGGACTGTAAAGGGGACTGGAATGCAAGGAAGGAGGGTTGTAAAGAAGACTGGGGTGCAAGAAGGAGGGGGCTCTGATGGGGACTGGGGTTCAAGGGGGGGGGGGGCTATAAAGGGGACTGGAGTGCATGGAAGGTGAGGCTGTAAAGGGAATGAATGAATGAATATATGGAGATTTCTCTGCTGGCTTAGGCCGTCTCTTTGATGGATTTGGGATGGCTCTTTGCTCAATATATGAGGATGTCTTTTTGCTGGATCGGGCTGTCTCTTTGCTGAAATGGGCTGCCTCTTTGATGAATATATGAGGATGTCTCTTTGCTAAATGTATGGAATGTCTCTTTGCTGACTATATGGGGATGTCTGTTTTCTGGATTGGGCTGTCTCTTTGCTGTATACAAGGGCCTGTCTCTTTGCTGAATTGGGTTGTCTCTTTGAAAAGGTAGCGCAGTTAATTTTAGTGTAGAGTCCTGCTCAAAAGAGTCTACCTTGTCATTGCTGCAGGCTTCATTTATTTTTTTCCAAAATATAATTCAAATGTACAAGACTCTCACAATCCAAATCTTAAAGACTAGTGTATCCTTTTGGAACCAATGTTACCAACAAAAAGTGGACTTTATCAGGCACAACACAAGGTAACCCATAAAATGTAATATTTTGATTTTCACAAGATTAAAAAATGTACAGAGTAAAAACAATTGCAACATAAATGTCTAATATTGGTCTACACCCAAACATGAGAAGGAGACTGGAACTAGGCCTAACAATATTAATATTGTGATAGTAACATGCAGTGTATATAGAATTATGATAGTATAGTAATGACCTTAGTTCTGTGAACATTTTCTTGCTTCATCAGAACTATTTTAGGTAGGTGTTGCCATACACTGATCAAGACATTTATAAACAATGGATGATTAAAAGGTCTCTAGGGTGAATATAGGGGCACACAAGGAAGGAAAGATGCCCAAAAGAGCAAATCCTGGACATTGGATAAGGCGGAAAAACATCATGTCACTACAGATCACATAGATCCCACCCATATATATATATATTAGACATGAGGTATCCCCCAGCTTATGGAATATAGCTGCGGCTTAGAAGAGTTTAACCGACATCCTACATCAGCTTTGCATCCATTCAATATATATATATATATATATATATATATATATATATATATATATACACCGATTTAGGACTAGTATTCATTAGGATCCACTTCCACTATATTGGTCAGTGTATATAGGTACCCACTTCTAAAACCATGGGAATTTGCTGTGCATGGGATTTCCTACTGAAGTAACTTGGGGATATTGTCTTCTTAATAGTATAGACATAGGCCTATGTCAAATGGGGGTAGGTGTACGGTTCAGCCAAAAGTCTTCAACAGGTCCAGTATGTTGCCAGGGCATCCGGGCTGACTCAGCCAGAGGGAATGTTTGTGGTCAGGCCTGGGGGGGAGGCCTAAAGCTGTGTAAGGGGCCCCAAAATTTCTGATGGCTGTCCTGATTTTATACCATTTATGGGCACACTTACATAATTGCCAACAATCCTGGATTTCCTAGGAATGTTCTGAATTCCAGCAACGATAGCCAGTAAGTATGCAAGTACTGAACTTTCAAAAGAAAGGCTCTTGCCAGAATGCATGCATGTACATTTTCACGGCTTTACATACACTGTGGGGGAGATTTACTAAAACTGGAGTGTGCAAAAGCTGGTGCAGTTCTGCATAGAAACCAAACAGCTTCCAGGTTTAATTGTAAAAGCTTATTTGAACAAGCTGATGTTAGAAGTTGGCTATGATGTACAGCTGCACCAGATTCCGAGTGCTTCATTTTAAGTAAATTCCCCCCTGTATGTCTACCTTTGCAAAATCCTTGTGAACAGAAGTAAAAAATGTCAGGTCATAAATGCACTCTGGTATGAACAGAATTTGTTTGAAAATGGAAAGGGTCATGATGGAAAATTCTGCTTCAAGATGGCAGATGACTGAACTCTGGGCCGCCACACTCCGATGTCTGAAAGAATAAAAGGAGAACTGTCTAGTTGCCATGGGGACATGCAATGTTTTTTCTGACACATATGGGATGATGCCCTTTGTTATCTGATGGCTATAAAATTTGTAGTACTAATGCATACACGTTCACATAAGCAAACCCATAAGTAGTTATCCTTTTGCATTTGTTTTAGTTATTAATGGTTTAAAATCCAGATCTGCAAAACAAAATTATAAAAGGAATTGGTGGCAGGTAAGGTGTGCTCTACTATAAGAAGTATTAGATTTAAACCAAATTATTTTATGAAAAGGAAACAAGAAAATAGAGAGAGGAGGATTACAGTAGGAGCAGCATAAATAAAATAAATCTCATGAATTTAAAGCATAGTGTGGAAAAGTATAACCTGCAAAATCATGGTAATTGAATAAATATTCTTTGATCTTGCATAGCATTGTAGACTAGGTTCTCTGCACAGTTTGCCACCATCTTTGCAGCTCAGTCACATCTTGTGAACTTTGCTGAAGGAAAAGTAAAAAGTGTAAAATGTATTTTCTTTACTATACAACAAAACAGTGCAATAACCCATAACTGGAAACAATGTTCAATGTATTCATTTATTCTAAGAAGCAGAACCTGATCTGTGTAGTGTATAATATAGAATAGTATAGTGCCCATGATGCCTAACCTGTGACCTGGGGGTCTATATGCAGTTGTTTGCCAGTTATTGTGCAGTCCTTGGGGTTTCCTTTAAACTATACAATGCAGTTGCCTTTAATAAATCTACCCCTTTATGTTAGAAATAATTACACTATTGTACCAACTGATATTGCCAGGTGTCACAGAGAGCGGTCCCTGGAGGGCCCCATCATAATTGTGCTATGGATTGCAGTTACACCCCTGATGGACACATTAATAAACTTTCTCTCCATGACAGCCAGCAGGCAATATTTTGCACAGCAATTCAGGAATCCAGACAACTGTGATTTGTGAACTTTGTCATTCACTGCAGGCTGGGCAATTTCTGTAAGGATATACTATATATTCAGGCAAATCAAACAGTTTGCAATTTCTTGATTTGCCTGATTTGCAAATTGGTTTTGACTGTTCTCTGGGCATTTTAATTTTTTTATTCATGGGCCTAATAATGTGTTTTAAAGTTCTTACTAGCCTGTTTGTAATGCAAACTTTTATAAGCAATAGATAGAGAGAAGGATTGCCTCGTATTTAAGAAAATGATGATGTGTTCAAACTTTTTCATGGAATAATAATTGTTCTGATACTCATGTTTCCGTAAAATAGTCCCCATGACTGCATTACCATAGCTGTGCAATGTGGGAGTGTTTTTGCTTCTCTATCCATTACATGCTGTTTTGAAATTTAGTTTTTTGCTCTGATGGCTTCCCAGGATTATTTGTGGGTACAGCTGTGCAGACTTAGCATTTTAATTCATTATCCTATATTACCCTGGAAAGGCAGACAGAAATAAAAGGTTTTAAGATGTTCAAAGCCTAGTGCAGGAGCATCATTGCTGTTATTTTGGAACTTTCCCAAGAGCAAGTTAGGCGTTAAGTGTCATTCTAGGGTAAATCATAGGACTTTAAATTACTAATGAGTGAATAGAAGTGAAATGAACACAGCATCTAATCATCTACAAGGAAATTAAAAAATACAATTTCTCTTGCACATGACTGTATGCCTGAAATGAACACAGGTTAACTTGACTACTGAAAAAAATAGGCATAAATCTTTGCATTATATCAGTAGTCTTGCCCAATAAAAACTCAGAAATTATTGCAGAAAAAAAAAGGCAAGGCCATAGCTTTATTGAAGTGTTTCAATATGAACATCGGAATAACATTTCAAACCATGAAGCTGGGGCCAATCACAAGTATGCTGTAATCACTTTAAGTACTTAAACTGTAGCTTAAAGTGTATATAACCCCCCCTGTATCTAAAAAAAAAGGTTTGCAGTTTACCATACCAAAGATTTGGTGGCTGCATTATTTTTTCAGGCTTCTTTCCCTTTCACCTGATAATCCTGCAAATAACACATTTCATGTCTTTTGTGTCTGCCATACACTTCTCAGTGGTATCTATGAAAGAGGCCATGGTTGTCACCCAGGCTGCACTTCAAAAATGTCTGTTCTGTTTATCTCCATTACGTGGTGAATTCATAGGACTAGCAGTTTACAAAAGAGAAATAACATTGTTAATGCCATCTTTTCAGCTCACAGGAAGTGACAAGGACACTGCATTTTTGGAAAGATTGAAAGGTATTTTCTGTGTTGCTAAAATGTTCTTAGCCTAAACAATGAAAGCCTATTCAACAACCACATCTAAGGATTTGTAAGCTACAATATATTACATATTTGTTTTAGGGGTTTAGATGCACTTTACCCCTTGCTGACCTCTCATAGCAATTTTACTGTGGGGCGGGCGGCACGCACAGGTACAATCACATACATGTACTGGTTTACGAGCGTGATCTCCCCGTCTTGCGAAAGCTGCGTCCACAGTGAATTGCAGCTCCAGGGAGATGGACCAGTTTGAGTGGCCTGGAGATCACAATGTTCACAATGTCAACAAAGTTCTTATGAATGAATCTCATTCTTAACAGCTCTACTTGCTATACCAGTAAGCTGTGATTGGCCCACAGCTATCACATGGTACCTGGGCTAGTCACAACATCCTGTACCATGTGATTACCTGTAGCCAATCACAGATCACTAGTAATCACAACTGTTATAAATGAAACTCCTTCATGACAGTTCAATGAATTGCTGTTACAATGGTCGTTATTATAACAGAAATCAAAGTGTAAAAAAAAACACTCCCAGACAGTACTACTTTTTGAGGTAGATGAGTTCCACATTTTTACTGCTCTAACAATAAAGAACCCTTTCCTTAATTTTAAGGATAGCAGCTATCACAGTTATTGGAGTCACTTTTTATATATTTGTACATTGTAATTATGTTATCTCTTAAGTGCCTCTTCTCCAGAATGAATAATGGTTATATATGTAATCGATCCTCATAGTTGAGGTCCTTCATCCCCCTTATTAATCTTGTTGCTGAACTCTTTCTAATTCAACAACGTCTTTCCTTAGAGCAACATTGTGACCAACACTGAACTGCATATTCAAGATGAAGATAAACCAGTGTTTTTTAAAGAGGTAAAATTGTTGATTTATAAATAATAAAAGTGCTCATGTGCTAATGGATGTGCCACAATCAATAAAACAAATGAACCTTTTGCAGCAGTCCTCTACTTGTTTTCAAATGTCACAATGAAATTGTAATAGAAAAAACGAATGTTCCGCGCATAATCAAAAACATGTGCATATGTCCAACATATCATAAACCAATCCCAAATTAGTGAAACAAGTGCATATGCTTGTGCTCAGCTTATTTTCTATATCTTGATTTAATGAATCATCTCCAAAATGTGCTCCATTGTGCTTGAAAAAAGTGCCCCACATAGACTGACACTCCCCCCTATCCAATGACCATCTATCTCTAGAATGGTCCTTCACGCTTTAGGGACATTCCCAAGGGTCTGGTTGTCGCCATATCTTGAGCCTGTGACCATCTATCCCCAGATTGGTCCGTATTGATTTGCGGGACAATTTCCAAAGGGCCAGTTGTCTCCACACCCCCTCAAGTTGTGGAAAAGTATATCGCCACATACAAAGGAAAAAGAGGGGACAACCCATAGTGTAAAACTGTATGGTATATTTATTGGGGGTAAATTATAAAAAAATACACTCACAAGAGAAGTGGACACAGCCGGTGACAGATCGTGCCGCTTCGTGGACACAGCAGCCACGTGAGCGGCACCAACGTCATATGATGCACACTCAGAAAGAGGAGTGTTTTGGCCATCAATCTGCTATAGGATGGGCAGGAAGGTGTTAAAAAAAGTACATTATTTATCTGTAATGAAGTATATCCCATGATGTGCAGGCTGCTGGATTCTGTAAAAATCAATACTGCACGGCTGCCCTGTCCTTTTCTGGGGGGTAATAACTTCGGGTCTTCACAAAAGATGATGGGATGCCTTCCTCTGGATCAACTGTGGGTATAGGATTATAACTTTTTTTTTTTTAATGGTTGAACTGGATGCACTTTTGTCTTTTTTCAGCCAGACTAACTATGTAACTTAATAGAAGAGAAGGCAGGAGGGGTCATATTGGATCTTTAGTGCAGCTGAGCCCAGGGACCCAACGCTGTTAACCCTCATAGTGCCAGAAATTCAGCAGCAGGAAGAGGATAGGACAACCCTGCACGAAAGATTTTTTACAGAACCCAGCAGCCTGCACCTCAAGGGGCAAACTTCATCTTAGGTAAGTAATGTTAATAAAGCTGTAGAAAAAAAAAAGATTTTAAGCTAAACTTCAGCTATAGTATTTTTATTAACATCAAAAGACATTTTGTATAAAGTTTTTATTGTAGGTACATTTTATCTACTATGTTACTGGAGACAACATTGTCTCGAATTCTTTTGCTTTTACCTGGCCTGAAATGTATATTAATATAAAAAACTAGGTTATACTAAGCAATGCATAGAACGTTATTACAGTGTAAAATACTTCACGCTGTGCAGAAACTTTTAAATATGGATGTTTGAATGCTTTGCTTCACACAAACTTGTGCTATAACGTGTGGATTGAAAAAACATCGAAGCTGTAAAGTTTTTAAATAAAATGTGACGTGGCAGAATATCAATATAGACTGATGTTCTTGTATGTCATGGGTAGTGTTCTAGAACCCCAGGGGGACCATCTGCATTAACTTAAAGGTATACTATCCTAGTGTGTGTGTATAATTTCATACATAGCTAAAGGTTACAGACCATTGCTCTGTCTACTATAGTAATCTGTCTCATTGTCCCTGCACTGTACTGTGTAGTTCACCAATTCTCAACCAGGATTCCTCCAGAGTTTGCTAGGAGTTCCTTGATCTGTGACTGATTGACCTCCCACTTGATGGCACCTTATATTTCTATGGTTATTGCCACTTTACAGAGCCAATGGCATGACACCAATAGTTGTTAGCTGTCAGGTGGCATTATGACCACCAATGTGAGAGGCATTCTTCCCACTGTTCCCTAATTACCTGATTTTAGCAGGGGTTCCTGTGAGAACCAAAAATAACTTCAAGGGATACTCTGGAGTAAAAAAGTTGGGAAAGGCTGTTGTAGAAACTGTTCATGCGCTCTGAGACCACACAAGTAGTACCACACTGCTAGTAGACTAAGGCTAGCCATACACTATACAATTTTATGTCCAATTTCTGCCCAATTTCCTTGAGATTTACCTTCAACTATGTAGTGCAAGAGCCTGCCTAATTGCACACAATTGAAAGTGTTGTTTAGGTTTGACCCCCTATTATATGGTTTTTTGTCAATCTAAACCAAAAATCTCAAGAAAATTGTATAATGTATGGCCAGCCTTAAGGGACATTTTAAAAATAAATTGCAAGAATTGCAGTGCTATAATAAATAAAGAAACAAGAAGTTCCAAAATTCATGTATATACACACCCCTCTACTCTTATGTATAAAGTGCTAAGTGCTTAAAGTGTTACTAAACCCAGGACCCTGCATTCACTATATCTGGTCTTCCACAGTACACACAACATGGAAATGTACTTATTTTAGTAAATATGAACTGCTAAATACCTTTTCTCACCAGCAGCCAAAGCAGCCTTGTGACTTATTTCAGTGTCTAGTCGAGCACTGGCTAAAGCTTGTAGGAGGAGTTTTCATTTTGCTCTAGGAGGATGGAGAACCCCTGACCTCTGTCTGGATAGTGCTGATTGGCCCTGTGCTGATCACATGCACTCTCCCAAGAAAAAAAAACAACAACTCTCTAGCAATACACACCAAACTGAGCATGTGCAGAGTGACTCCACATGATATGTCTTATAAGCAGATAAGAGGGAGACAATGGACGAAGGGGAGGATCGGAAAAGTGAGGATCAAACAGAGCTTAACCCCTTATGTTCCACAGTGAGTATAACAAGCATGCTTTACTACATATAAAGACTGATTTTACTTTATTAACGCTTTAAATCACAAATATATATATATATATATATATATATATATATATGTATATTTATATATATATAACAAGTGCAAATACAGAAAAAAGTACATACATATGCCCAATGCGAAAAAGTGCTCTTTGGAATAGCACAGGTTTAATCACGAAATTAGTGGACATTTTATCTACTTGTCTTATCATTGGTTTTAAGTGTACTGATGCAGAGTGAAGCTGGTCATAAACTATATGATATTCAGCAGTTTCCTGATGATCCAGCCAAAATTCACTCAGTGGGTGGTCCTGTCAACAACCTCCTGCCTGACATCCCTCAATTGAAAAATTGAAGGAGCTGGGCAGAAAATTAAAATGTTGGTATTTTGACAGCTGGCAGAGCTGTCACATTGAACAGGCACAGTGAGAGAATAGTCAATTCTCACTGTTAGCATGGATGGAGAAATCAATTATTTGTATCAGTGTATGGCCAGCTTGAGCCTCTCCGCTTCCAGCCTAGCTTGGCTTTTGTAGCTAAGACATCAAGTGAGTATGATACTAAAGCTAACTACTTCAATGGGTAGAAGAGGGTCAGCACAAGTCAGGTTGTCTAGGGAGGAAAGAAGTAAAAATCCAGGTTTTGGAGTACCCACATGAGATCCAAATTTTTGGAATTCTTCCACCATAAACGTTAATGATTTTTAAAAAAAAAATCAATCAACCTACTTCCTCTTAGCCCAGGTAATTGTGGACCTGCTTCATGTGACTGGACAGTGAAAGGAGAAGCAGCACTGTGATGAGCTCATCTCTCTGTCACTCTGCTCTATCTTCCTACCAGCATACTTGTCAGCCCATGAATTGATTTGATGATTGCAGTACTTCTTCCTCTCGCACGCCAGCTCTGCTCTACAGGGAATGCAAGAAGCTGATACAAAGTCAAATCCAGTTACTTACACTGGTTGCATTTGATAATGTATTTATTGATGTATTAATGATTACAAATCTGAATTATTTTGTGTCTTTTACATGTGCCTAGAGTTCAGCTTTAAAGCAAAAGTTTGTGTCAAACAAATAATGGCGGTTAAAAGCATTTATATTAAAAATTTCCTTGAAGTTAACATATTTTATTTTACACATTAACATTTTCTTTGTTGCCTAGTATAACCTTTTTTTTAACATCATTAAGCATTTTAGGCCAAGCAGAAGGTGAACAAGAGACCGTACTGTTCTCCAGTGGAAGTAGCAGACAACAATCACTATGATAACGGCTTTATAGGAAAATATGCAGCTTAGATATAAAAGATATAGATCACTTTAGATGTTAAAATTTATCTCTAGCAAAACTTTTTTTTTTCTTCAGTCTTAGATATAGGAGACCATTAGAAATAAAGTCTTTAAAAAAAAAAGATTTGGCTACAGACACGCTTTAAACATTCTCTTCAAATAGAGGTTGCATACAACAAGGCAAATAATATTTAAGAAAAACAGAATCTTATTCTTTTTTTGCAAAGCATTTTCACATCCAATTTATCATCCCTATGAAGTAAACTGTATTCCTAGTCTTAATATCTATGTGTTAAAAGAGAAATAATAGATGGTGAAACGTCACAAATTCCATGCTGAGTTTGTTAGTTAAAAAACGCTGTGTGAGTTTTGCCACTCTTTGATTTCACATAGGCAACTGAAAATGCATGTACTCAGCTGAAGCTAAGAGCTGCTTGTTTTTAATTGGCAAATACTATTTTAAGGCACAGCATCTTAAAAGAAAAGAGAGGTTAATAATACTTAGGGTTGCAGTATTAACACTGTCTGCGGTACTTGCGTGGTATGGATACAGAGTAAAAACGAGTCTTTAAAGAAAACCTCCCAATTAGATAAATATATATCAGTTTTGATGTTTGGAGCACAGTTGCTTTACTAAAGGACATGCAAGTATGGTGGTGCATCAGTTGTGAACAGGGGCGGACTGACCATTCGAACACTCGGGCACTGCCCGAGGGCCGAGGGTCAGTAGGGGGCCCCAAAAAATGCCTCTGGTACTTTTTATAGGCTTGTTTGGGTGTGTTTTGAGTGTGGGCAAGGACACAGGGACCCCATGATCCCAAATTGCCCGGAGGCTCCATGAGTTGTCAGTCCACCCCTGGTTGTGAATTAACCTCTTCCATACAGGGTACTTTTACCCCCTTCCTGCCCAGGCCATTTTTCAGGTTTCAGCGCTCTCACATTTTGAATGACAATTGCGCGGTCATACAACATTGTATCCAAACTAAAATTTTATCATTTTCTTCACACAACTAGAGCTTTCTTTTGGTGGTATTTAATCACCACTGGGTTTTTTATTTTTTGTTAAATTAACAAAAAAAGACTAAAAAGTTTTTAAAAAAATACCACGTTTTTCTTTGTTTCTGTTATAAAAGTTTGCAAATAATTGTTCTTCATAAATTTAGGCCGAGATGTATTCTGCTACATGTCTTTGGTGAAAATAACCCAAATTAGGATGTATTTTTTAGTTTGTAGGAAAGTTATAGAGTTCACAAACCATGGTATAGATCTGAATATTGATCAATCCTGAAGTACTGACAGCCAATCTACAGTAATTTCTTGAGGTCCAAGAATGTCAGAACAATACAGATATCCCCCAAATGACCCCTTTTTGCAGAGTAGACAGTCCAACGTACTTCATAAGAGGAATGACGAGTTTCTTGAAGCTGTATTTTTTTTGTCATAATTTTTCGGAAAATGAAAAAATTAAAACAATTATTTTCACTATTTTTTTTTACATACTGTCACCAGTGCAGTACAGCATCATCATATAACTGGCATGGCGGTGATCAGGACACTGACTGGTGACAGTATGAAAAAAAAATATATAATTTTTTAAAAAAATTTTTATTTGTTATTCCTTTTTTTTTTCTTTTTTTTAAGATTTTTTTTTTCATATTTCACTATGACCATAGTAGTACAATGTTACCATAGTAACATTGTACTACTTTGGGGAAGTGATCAGTATTTTTTTTTTTTACACAATTTGCTTATAGCAAAGAATTACTTTGCTAATAGCAAGCATTTACCTGAATGACAGCGATTTATTCCAGGTTTTTTTTTTTGTGCTTAGCTGTGATTTGGCCACGGCTAATCACATGACACAGCTGGTCTGTGATTGGCCCAGCTTGTGCATGTGATCGCTGTGACCATTCACAGCTAGACACACTAGTATACAATGGATGGCATGAATTAAGCCACCCATTGTATACAACTGTCATGTGACCTGCTGTGATTGGTCACAGCAGGTCACATGGTACCGGCAATGGGGCCAGTACTCAGATCTGTCACCGGCCGTGTCCGAGGTACACGGCCGGTGACAGATCGCGCCGCTGTGCGGCTCTGCAGGCCCGCAAACTGCGCATGCCCGAAAGGACGCCATATGGTGTCCACCTGGAAAGGTGAGGGATTTTGTTGGCCGCCATTTGGCCATAGGCCGGGAGGTAAAAGGTTAACTATGAGGTTAAGAGGTTAATCAAATCCTATCCTTGTGGCATCAGGTGGCTTGCTATGAAATCTACACTCCAGTGTCTGAATGTATTCATTAATATATCATTAAAGTAACACTACGCTCTGTTCAAGTATGTGATCTTATCTAAAAAAAAAGAACTTTCTATTGCCCTTGGCCTTTTCCAGATCTCCAAATTCCACCTGTAGAGTTCCACTTTAACCTCCAGTCTCTGTCAGGTTGTACCTGCTCTCGCAGCCTCGTACATATTCTCTGAAGCATGTGCATTAGGGCCGCCGGCACTGTCCTGATAGCATTTGTAGTTGGGGAAGCTCTCCTGCATGTGCTGGATTCAGGTGCTATGGCTGGAACATATGTAATGTTCTTTTGTATTTCCAAGAATGTTACTCAGCATTCTGCCAACAGGCACAATGTCAGCGCTAAAGAAGACTAGCAGCTGCACTGCGCATGCGCCTGGCAAAGCGCACAGAGGAGAGCTGACCCCTACTGTGCACACAGTGACCCCTACTGATGTACACAAAGTACAATCTTGACCAGAAGTTTGGGGACAAGGATGAAAGGAAAATAAACATCAACAATTTGGGGCACAAAAAATGCATTTGATACTACTGGGTTGTCCTTAACCACTTGCCCTCCAGAGGATTTACCCCCCTTCCAGACCAGGCCATTTTTTGCGATACGGTGCTGCGTTACTTTAACTGACAACTGTGTGGTCATGCAATGCTGCACACAAATTAAATGTATGTCCTTTTTTCCCACAAATAGAGCTTTCTTTCGGTAGTATTTGATCACCTGTGTGTTTTTTATTTTTTGTGCTATAAACAAAAAAATACGGACAATTTTGAAAAAAAAAATTTTGCTATAAAACATATCCAGTTAAAAAAATTTTAAAAATCAAATTTCGTCATACATTTAGCCCAAAATGTATTCTGCGACATGTCTTTGCTAAAAATAAATTCCAATACGTGTAAATAATTGGTTTATCTGAAGGTTATGAATTGAAGGGAAAGAAACGGGGGAAAGGTTGCAAATGGACTTTAAAGACACAGAAATTTCATACACATATTAGTAAAATCATTTGTACTTTTTTATGACAATAAGGCAATAAATCTTGCAGTTTAAAAGATCATAGTTATACTGTCCCCGCAGACAATATCACAATGGGCCATTTTCCTGCTGCCTAATGTCTCTCACCCCCCCTATAGGATCCATCTGGTGGTTTTTGTATCTCTCATCATTAGTGTGTTCCTTGTACATGGTGGCTGTGGGACATTGTCTGCGGGGACAGTATAACTATGATCTTTTAAACTGCAAGATGTTTTTTCTTGACTTATTGTCATAATAAAGTACAAATGATTTTACTAATATGTCTGAAATTTCTGTGCCTAGAAAGTCCATTTGCAACCTTTCCCCCTTTTCTTTCCCTTCAATTTTTGACTATTATAATTAGGACGTGGCACTAAAATATTACCATATTTTTTATAGTGATCTGGCACCCAGATACACTCCATAATTTTTCTCTTCTGTTCTATGTGGAAGTTATAGTGTCTACAAATGGTGGTATATATAATGGAATTAAAATTTTTTTTTATACTAGTAATGGCGGCAATCAGCGACTTATAGCAGGACTGTGGGACTGCGGCAGGCATTCTGACACTGGGGGGGAAATGACTAACTGCCACTGACATCCCAATGACAGTAAATCAGTGATCAGTGCTAATAAAAAGCACTGACACTGTACTAATGAAACTGGGCTGTGTTTTACAAAGTCCGGAAGAGACGAAACGCGTCCAGGGCACGTGACGTTCCCGGAAGTGCTGCGGCAGCCATTTTGGATTCTGGAATCCCTGTGTGTTGGAGGTCTGGAGAGTAACGGTGCACTTCAGGTGTCCCCCAGAGCTACAAAGTGATAGTGCTGGATAGGAGTAGCAAGGGGGAATTACCTGGTGATCGGGAGACCCTCTACACACGGAAAGGGGATCGCATACTGGGCATGAGGAGTTGGATGCTGTCTTGCTGATCTTATCGTTTTTATATGTAAGTGGCTACAATAAATTTTATATATGATTATAATTCACATACTGATTCTTGGTCTGTTTGTGAGGTCCTGAGGAACAAGAGGATACCAATCTAAGGACACTCTGTACATATGTGGTTGATTACAAGCTGGAATTTGTTTGTTTTAGGGTAATTATGCACTTTATATATAGTTTGCAGTGATATTTATAAAATTAAAATTTTTTTTTTTTTCTCTCACATGAGTGCTGTGACACTGGAGTGTTTTTTTTTTTTTTTTGCATGATACACGTGTGGCACTTTAGTTCTGAGATTTAAAAGGTAATATACTATGTTGAGATTTTGTTTTTTGAGGTATTTGAAGAGCACCTGTGATTGATTTGCATCTTCTTCAGTGGAGTAGGAAGCGTCTTCCTATCAAGAATTTGATCTTTGTTTGGACACATTATTTGGACACTTTGCATATTGGGACTTTATTTATTTTTGTTCTTTTATATATATTTGATATTTTTTATTTTTTGGGTAATCTCTTTGGGTTTTGATCTTTTCACTATAATTGTGGGTTTTTGGGTTTAGGTCAATGAATATATATTCAATCAGTTGCAGTGCTCACGTGTTAACAAGAAACATGCTGATAGGAGGAGAGAGCAGGGCGACAGGGAAATTAGCTCCTTAGCCTCCTGTTTCTTTTTTCACTGTTCAATCACAGCCTAGGGAGGGGGGTGAGGGCAGAAAGACCTGTAAGTGTGACCTTACTGCAACAGAAAAAACAGCTCAACGGGGCTGTACTGTAATAAATCTCAAGTAGATGGACAGAATTACCAATTCTTTAGTACTGTAGGTAAAACAGATCTATTATATGTATTCCATCTGTGTATTCAGCTATATGTCTGAATTTCAACTTGTGGTTGTTGCTATTACTCCCTTCGAAATGCGTCAGCTTTATCCTGAGAATCTCCCCTCCTGATGGGATTCGCACATGACTCCTAACCCAGGGACTCGGTTTTTGGATTCGATATGCCTGTTTTATTGCTACTCTTGTGAGTATAATTCCTATATCAATAAACCTAGTAATTGCTTACTGAGATAATGCGCAAGGTTGGTGCGCTCTGTTCTTTACTACAGTCAATCTAGGTGTATCTAGGTGCTGACCAGCTACAGGTCTGTGAATCAGCACTGACAATGCTAATCACCAGACTCCCTGCAATATGATATCATCCCATTGTAAATTCAGGAGCAGTACAGCATTGTTGTCCATCACAGAAAGTTGCATTACATAAACCACACTAGTAGAATCAACAGGTGTTTGCAGGGGGACTGAGAGAAAACTGTAAGTGCTCATGTACTTGTAAAGTGCCGCAGCATACATTTTCGTAATGGAAGGCTGCATTTCTACTTTAATATGGTGCTTTAAGAAAGCTGCTTGAAGCTTTCTGAAAGCTAAAACATCATGTATTCACTACACTTATACTGTATGTGCTGAAAGCCTTATAGTCATTATCATTTTTTCTACGAAACAGGAGCTAAAATCTGAACAGTACAGAACATGGGATTAACCATTTCCATACCGGGCACTTTTAACCCCCTTCCTGCCCAGGCCAATTCTCAGGTTTCAGCGCTCTCACACTTTGAATGACAATTGCGCGGTCATACAACATTGTACCCAAACTAAAATTTTATCATTTTCTTCACACAACTAGAGCTTTATTTTGGTGGTAATTAATCACCACTGGGGTTTTTATTTTTTGCTAAATTAACAAAAAAAGACCGAAACTTTTGAAAAAAAACCCACGTTTTTCTTTGTTTCTGTTATAAAAGTTTGCAAATAAATAATTGTTCTTCATAAATTTAGGCGAAGATGTATTCTGCTACATATCTTTGGTGAAAATAACCCAAATTAGGATGTATTTTTTAGTTTGTAGGAAAGTTATATAGTTCACAAACTATGGTATATATCTGAATATTGATCAATCCTGAAGTACTGACGGCCAATCTAATTTCTTGAGGTCCAAGAATGTCAGAACAGTACAGATATCCCCAAATGACCCCTTTTTGCAAAGTAGACAGTCCGAGGCATGGCGGGTTTTTTTAAGTTGCATTATTTTCACAATTTTTTTTTTTACATACTGTCACCAGTGCAGTATAGCATCATCATATAACTGGCATGGTGGTGATCAGGGACACTGACTGGTGACAGTATGAAAAAAAAATATATATCATTTTTTTTTTATTTTTTAAATTTTTTTTTAATTTTTAATTTTTTATTACATTTTTTACTTTTTTTTAAGATTCTTTTTCATATTTCACTATGACCAAAGTGGTACCATAGTAACATGGTACTACTTTGGGGAAGTGATCAGTATTTTTTTTTTTTTTACACAATTTGCTTATAGCAAAGAATTACTTTGCTAATAGCAAGCATTTACCTGAATGACATCGATTCATTCAGGGTTTTTTTTTTTTTTTTGTGCTTAGCTGTGATTTGGCCACGGCTAATCACATGACACAGCTGGGCTGTGATTGGCATAGCTTGTGCATGTGATCGCTGTGACCATTCACAGCTAGACACACTAGTATACAATGGATGGCATGAATGAAACCATCCATTGTATACAACTGTCATGTGACCTGCTGTGATTGGTCACAGCAGGTCACATGGTACCGGCAACGGGGCAGGTACTCAGATCTGTCATCGCCCGTGTCCGAGGTACACGGTCAGTGACAGATCGCGCCGCTGTGCGGCTCTGCAGGCGCACAAACTGCGCATGCCCAGGAGGACGCCATATGGCGCCCACCCTGAACGCTGAGGGATTTTTCCGGCCGTTAAACGGCCATTGGCCGGGTGGCAAGAGGTTAAAGAGGTTCTAAAGACAGAAGGTTTTTACCTTTCAATGCATTCTATGCATTCAGCTAAAAAAGAAACGCTCTGCAAGCCATATACTTACCTGAACCTGATTTCAATCCAGCAATGTGCACGAGAGCAGAGGCACTTTCGTCTCTCTCTATCTCCTCATTGGCACAGACACAGCAGTGGAGCCATTGGCTTCCACTGATGTCAATCACAGCCAATGAGGATGGAGTGGGGGTGGGGCTGAGCCAAGCTCTGTGTGTCTTATGGCCAGCTTAGGAGAGAGCACAAACGAGTGCCCCGTAGCAATCGGCTTGGAGGAGCAAGGGTAGGGGACAGAAGTGCCAGTGGGGGACCCAAGAAGAGGAGGATCAGGGCTGCTCTGTGCAGAACCAATCAAGTATAACATGTTCGTTAACTAACATTTTACCCTTTACAATCACTTTAATATGAATGCTCTGATGCAAGTGCAGCACCAACAAGTATAAATAGCAGTGTTAATAGTGTTATTAACATTATTCAACATTAAAGTGTATTTCCACTTTTGCAATCAGGTTTGAGAAAAACTCACTATATGGGCTAGTTCACACCAGATGCAGTCTAGTGAGTTTTTTTTTTCTGCATAAAAAAATGCATGCACAGTGTTCTCCATGTATTCCAATGGCCCTAGTTCATACTAATGCAGTCAGTTTCCGATGTAGAAAAAAAATAGAACCTGCTGCATTTTTTTTTGCACAGAACTGTGCTAGAACAGAGTAAAATGCATAAAAAAATGCAACAGAATGGAGTCTGGTGTGAACTGTAAACAAAAACTCATCTGGGGTGTGTTTTTGTGGTGTGAACTGGTGCCATGTTTATGTGTTCCCATTCAAACAGCATGACTAAAAATGTTTTTAAAAATATTTCTTTCTTTTAGATGTTTATCAGGAGGTGGTGTTATGACTGACTGCAAGGTTTTCGAGCAATGTCAAAGTCTGTCCCAAGTCTGCACTCACTAACATACAATGCAAGAAGCCTCCACACCTTTAACCCTTTGATAGGACAGACAATGTTCAACTCTAGTTACAATTGGCAATGAAGATCTACCTGCACAGTACAAACAAGGTTAACTATGGCAAACACAGCTGCCTAGCCTCCCCTATAAACAAAGAAAATTACCTAGGAGCGTCAAGAATAGAGCATCTAAAAGAGGTACGCTGATGTTTTTTAATTTTTTAAGTTGTGCTATGTGAATGGGGACATGTAACTAATATAAACTAGGTATTTTCCTAATTTGGCTCAAAAAGTGGAAATATGCAGGCCATTACTCACAAGAAACACTTTGTCTCATTGGATGAGTCGCAGTCACAAAAAGTGAACCTTTTTATGTTCATTTCCTTTCATTTCTTTTTGCTCACCCAGGTGAGAAAGATGTGTTAGTTTTCCTGGAGCCTCCTGGAATATGCACACCATGAATCCCAGGAGGCTGTAGGACCAGGGACAAATGGTACTGGAGGATGGACCTTGTGCCCTGTCATCGGGGATTGGCTGTAGAAACCTGGAGGAAAGAGCCAACTCCTTGTGATGTCAGAGAGTAGTAAGGAGTGGGAACTAGCCTGAAGCAGTGGAACAGCAGATCGCAGCAGGACAACCCTAGATTGGCCAGTCATGTGAGTATGTGGATTGAGGTTAGCCCAGTAAACCAGATAAGAAGGGATAAGGGCAGACAGATTCCAGAAAGTATGCTACATTCACTCCCACTGAAGATGGAAGGCAAGAAATGCTAGGTGGGTGTTTTTCAAAGTGACTCCTCAACAAAATAATGCATGGAGACATAGATTGGTTAGTGAGTTTGCTTTGAATATTAACTACTTGCCGACCAGCCACAGTACTTATACTGCGGCAGGGCGGCACCGCTGCTCAAAATCACGTATATATACGTGATTTTGCATTTCGGGCAGGGGGTGTGTGAGAGGGGTGTGACCGCCCTACCTGGGCCTCCAAACGCGGCCGCGAGTGTCAGTCACCGGGTCCCAGCTGGTGATTACCCGCCGGAGCCCGGCAAACACTGACAGGGAGAATGGCTGCATTGTTTTCAGTGGAGTTCTTCTCCCTGTCAGTTTGAGCACACTGATCCGGATTGCTGAGAACAGCCTTCTGGATTAGTGTGCTTACAGTGAAGCACACCCCCCCGCCCCCTAGTGAAACACTCCACTCACACAGTTAACCCTTTGATTGTCTTCTTATATTAACCCCTTCCTCCCCAGTGCCATTAGTACAGTGTCAGTGTTTTGTTTTTGCACTGATCACTGTATTGGTGTCACTGGGGATGTCAGTGATCCAAAGTCAGTTCCTCCCCGGTATCAGAATGTCCGCCACAGTCCCGCAGTCCTGCCATAAGTCGCTGATCGCCACCATAAGTCGCTGATCGCTGCCAATATTAGTATAAAAAAAAATTCCAGTATATATACCTCCATTTGTAGATGCTATAATTTTCACGTAAACAAATAAATTTACATGTATTGGGATTTTTTTTTAGCAAAGACATGTCGCAGAATACATTTTGATCTAAATTTATGACGAAATTAGATTTTTAAATTTTTTCTGGACATGTTTTATAGCAAAAAGTCCAAAATATTGTTTTTTTCCTTAAAATTGTTGGTCTTTTTTTTATAGCGCAAAAATTTAAAAACGCACAGGCGATAAAATACCACAGAAAGAAAGCTCAATTCATAGGGAAAAAAGGACGTAAATTTAATTTTGGTGCAGAGTTGCATAATCATAATTTTTAGTTAAAGTAATGCAGCCCCATAACACAAACCGCTTCTGTAAAAATGAAATAAATAGCATTTCCAGGTTGTGGTGCTCAGATACAGTTTAGATCTACTTTAAGATAATAACATTGCTTGCACATCTAGAAATTAAATTACAATTTTTAAAAAAGGCAAAATATAGCTATGCATTTAAAAGCAACATTATAACATGAATGTCTGATCACAGACATAAACAGCTGCAATGCAAACGCCATAAAATATGTAATCTACAATGTGTGAAAAAGAAGGGTAGTTTTCCTTTAATGGAGCTGTAATTGTTAGTCTCTAGTGGACAAGGAGTTAATGACGCAATGCTCTGCAGATTAGAGCAGATAAAACAGAGGCCTTGAACTCTCTGGAGGTAAATATTGTATCTTCCTGTAGTAATTTATGATGTAGTTAATGAAGTGGGATTTTAAAGAGCCTTGACAAGCAGGGAAGAGGTTAATGATGCTGTAACTAGCTGTTGGTAGTTTTAGACGTGAAGGAATGGACATGAGAGAGATGTAATGGCTTGAGTGTTGCATTTGATGTAGCCAGAAGCACTACGCACATAATGAAAGCCACTTGGAAAAGCTTAGTCTTCTGCATTTGTGGTGGCAACCTTTTAATTTGAACTAAATGTAGAGAAAATGTTCCATTTCATTGTTGAAGTTATCCTAATTATCTTGTCTATCTTGAGGTCGAAAATGGGCAAGATGGGAAAACCATTTTTCCCATATACTAGTGTTTATGGTCATCATTGTGTGCTTTTATTTCTCCTACCCAATCCAAATGTTTGGCTGGGATGCTAAATGTACAGTATATACAGATTTGGTGTTAAATTTATATTTGTATTCATTTGCTTAGTTACACTCCCAACAACTAGTCGGACATCAGTACAGAAGTTAAAGTGGACCTTTCAGTAACTATACAAGTACACATCAATACATTTATGGCACAACACAATACATGAAAAAAAGCTGTATCCTTTATCAATAAAAAGCAATCCTTTTAATTGAACCCAAGGCACAAAACTTTTCATTTTATATATTCCACAACATCTACAAAGATACAAACAAGAATACATGTGTTTCTTGTATTCAGATTTTTAGGTGTTTAGCCCCGATTTCAGTTTTAAACTGCAGGGTAGTGAATTGCCATGGCTGCCATGGCTTAGATTAGCAATTCTCAACCAGAGTTCTTTGGAACTAAAAGATTCTTCCAAAGGTTGATAGGCATTCCTTGAAATATGAGCGATTTCTGCCTATTGGATAAATAGCCATTAACAACAATGATATTTTTTAGCTATCTGTAAGGTGGGCGGTGTCCTCACTGACCACCAATATAAGGGTCATTCTTCCCACTGGCAACCAATATAAGGGACATTCTTCCCACTGACCACTAGTGTAATGGTAAAAAAAAAAAACAATAAATAGTGCAGCGCTAACTAAAAATAAATATATATAAAATACGGTACATAAAGTGCTAACGAATCACAAACCAACAAATTCATATAATCAATACAGTGACTAGTGAAAAAAGGGATATCACAAATGAAAGTGAACACTAGTGAAAGGGTCACCTTGGTGACCTGCAATAGTGAAAAACACACAAAATATACAATAAGTAAAACTCGTGTTAAGTGTCCTTACTCATTCTCAAAAAAACTTATAAACCAACACTTGTAAGTCCATCAATCACAATTAATAAGTGTTATTAAAAACCATGCAATGTGTATAAAGTGGTAACTTCATGCAAGTGCCAGCCCACTCTTAATCCACTCCAGCTGCAGTGCCTCCTCACCTCCTTAATCTGACCTCAAAGGGCCAAACAAGCATTCAGGATCACTCTGGATCCTTCACATCTCTGGCTAGTAACTCTCCGGAAAGCCATGGATCATATATGGTCTCCTGTTCCTCCTCCAATGCCTCCTCCTGTGCCTTTTATAAAGGTACTCTGTGGGGTATATTACTCACAATACCAGTGAGTAATAAAAAAGATCCTCCATAGTGTATTATTTAATGCAGTCTTTTATTTAAGAACAAAAGAAGTACACTCCCATGAACCTGCAGTCCCTTCCTCCAGCTGTGTGTGGGTATGCTGCATCCATGTGGTACTTCCTGGGTGTACTGGGTATACTAAGATGGCGTACTCCACCAGAACTGCGTCACTCGTATCGGAAGCTGCGTATCAGCGTACCTACGCGTTACGTCACGTGGTCTCGTGACTTCCTCGGAGAGTTACTAGCCGGTGATGTGAAGGATCCAGAGTGATCCTGAATGCTGGTTTGGCCCTTTGAGGACACATTAAGGAGGTGAGGAGGCACTGCAGCTGGAGTGGATTAAGAGTGGGCTGGCACTTGCATGAAGTTACCACCTTATACACATTGCATGGCTTTTAATAACACTTATTAATTGTGATTGATGGACTTACAAGTGTTTGGTTTATAAGTTTTTTTGAGAATGAGTAAGGACACTTAATACGAGTTTTACTTATTATATATTTTGTGTGTTTTTCACTATTGCAGGTCACCAAGGTGACCCTTTCACTAGTGTTGTTCACTTTCATTTGTGATATCACTTTTTTCACTAGTCACTGTATTGATTATATGAATTTGTTGGTTTGTGATTCATTAGCACTTTATGTATTTTATATATATTTATTTTTAGTTAGCGCTGCACTATTTATATTTTTTTCATAAATTGATTGGTTATCACTTTTCAGTGTTGGCAGCTACTGATTTGGGCTTATTTCCATATCAGCGCAGGAGGATTTTTAGTTTTTATTTTCAACTAGTGTAATGGTGCTCCTCTCCCAATGGTCATCAGCGTAAGGTGGTGCTTCTCCCATAGGCCCCACTGTCTGCTTTTTCCTTGGCCATTATTTTTTGTCTCCTTTTACTATTATTCTTACCAAAAACTATTTTGTTATATAGAGTAGCCCTGGTGTCAAATATGTATGATACATTCTTTATGTGTCCACACCAAAATTCCATTTGAGTTAGAAAAAGTACAAATAGTAATTACTAGCAAGGGTTCCCAGAGACCCAAATGTTATTGCAAAGATTCCTCTGTTTTAAAAGTAAATTGAAAAAGGCTGGGCTGACTTAGATAATGCCATCAGTATTCTGTAGGCAAAAGGAATTATTTTCGCAGTGTCCCCCTAGTGATCACCCAGACTGCAACATTGTAACTTCCAGGAAGTAGGCACTGGCCCTGGAGTAGTGCAGGAACAAAGATGGCACTGACCTTCTCATCAGAAAAGCAAATGATGGCTAGAGGGCTTGAATTATAAGGGAGTATATTGGGATCTCTAAAGGAGGTAAAAATACCTGAAGGTTTTAAGCTAACACATCAGTTACCATATATGTCTGAACATAGAAATACTGTATATATGTGATGCTAGGTCCACTATAAGTATGTTCCTGTGGCCATAAACTTCCTATGCCTATTCAACACTACAATATTAACTCACTTCATCCCTACGCTTCAGATTCTTTTTTTATCAGACCTCACCACATCTAACCTTAGAAACACTTTTAGCACCATGAGCGCCATGAGACTTTCAGAGCTATCGTTATAGATGTTCCTGAGAAATAAAGTAGTCAAAGCACTGGGTTTAACTACGTACAGGGACAGTTTTATTGTGTCTTTGTATAAAGCACTACATTCAAATCACTAAGGCAGCCTTTCTCAACCTTTTTACCATGGAGGAACCCTTGAAAAAAAACTCAGTTGCTTATGACACGTTAGCCACACCACAATTTGGGTTCATGAGAGAGCTTCCTTGCACTGGTGGTCAGTGGAAAGAATGTCCTGTTATACTAGTGGCCAGTAAGAAAAATGGCTACTTGACCTGAGAGAGGGAAAGCTCCACTGGTCCCATTCAAGTGGTTCTGCTTAGTGGTGTTGGCCACCATTAGGCAGAAGTTCAATTCATCACTGCTCATTGCTCAAAGAACCCCTTGTAATCGCCAAAGGAATCCAAGGGTTACATGGAACCCTGTTTGAGAATGGCTATAACAACTGTTATTTGCCATAGGATATGCTATTTTCACAAAGAGAACTGAAAATAACAATCAAATGACTGAAAATACCAAAGAATACTTGTGTTTCAGTTTAGTAAATCGAGATTTTTATTTTTCTATGATAGTCAAACCTGTCTTCCAGTCACAGCTAACTTAAACCAGCTTATTCAATTTTAATATAGACATTATTATTGAAAGTAAACAGGAGGTAGAGGTGTTCAAATATTTAAGTAATATATATAACATCTGTCATGTACAGCAATCATAAGTTAATATTTAATACATTAACCTCATAGAATTTCTTAGATATATTACATCCTGTGCATTTATCTGGTATTTTATTCATTAGCTTCATATTTGTTCAGAATACAGCATATTTTCTAAACAGATGGCAGTTCTTTTTCCAAGTCATATGTCTAATCTAAATAAGAATTTTAGGGCATGTAAGTTCACTTTGCTTTCACCAATTTGCAATATGTCTCTATATTGCTACTGTTGTAAACATAGAACTAATAACGCAGTCACTACTCAGTCTGCTAATGATGCAGTGACTGAGATGTGTGGAAGAAGTGCCCACATTGCCCAACATCTTTCCCTGTTAATAGTCATTTCCCTCACCAAACTATATATAACAAGAAATTCACATACTGTCACTGGGGATTAATGGAGTGCTTTCGGACAAATTGATTTCACCACAATATTACCCATTTCATCTTCGCAAACTTTTAGTTTCATTCATTGAGCTGCTTAAAAATATACTTTTTTTCTAAGAGAGTGTATTTAGGGCAGTTTAGTTATATTTTTATTTGTTTGTGTAATTATTTAGTTACCGTATTTTCCGGCGTATAAGATGACTGGGCGTATAAGACGACCCCCTACTTTTCCTGTTTAAAATGTAGTGTTTGGGCTATACTCGCCGTATAAGACTACCCCTCTTCCAGTGCACACCAGTGGGAAGAATCGTGTCCCATCATTGGTGTCAGTGGGAGGAATAGTGCCCCATCATTGGTATCAGTGGGAGGAATAGTGCCCCATCATTGGTATCAGTGGGAGGAATAGTGTCCCATCATTGGTGTCAGTGGGAGGAATAGTGCCCCATCATTGGTATCAGTGGCAGGAATAGTGCCCCATCATTGGTGTCAGTGGGAGGAATAGTGCCCCATCATTGGTATCAGTGGGAGGAATAGTGCCCCATCATTAGTATCATTGGGGGGAATAGCACCCCATCATTGGTGTCAGTGGAATAGTGCCCCATCTTTGGTGTCAGTGGGAGGAATAGTATCCCATCATTGGTGTCAGTGGGGGGGAGGAATAGTGTCCCATCATTGTGTCAGTGGGGGGTGGAATAGTGCCCCATCATTGGTGTCAGTGGGGGGGGGAATAGTGCCCAATCGTTGGTGTCAGTGGGGGGGGGGAGGAATAGTGCCCCATCGTTGGTGTCAGTGGGGGGGAGGAAAAGTGCCCCATCGTTGGTGTCAGTGGGAGGAATAATGCCCCATCATTGGTATCAGTGACACCAACGATGGGGCACTATTCCTCCCACTGACACTTGCTGACCCCTGCTCCAGTACGGTGCTGCTGCAGCCAGCATATGTGGTTGCAGCAGCACCTAAGCACGGCACACTTACCTGCATCTCCACTCGATTTTCGCGGGGCCGCTCAGCTCCGCCTCCTCGCTGGTGATTGGCCGCCTGTGTGCCTTTCCTGAGCTACAGTTCTGGCGGCCAATCACCGGTGAGGAGGCGGAGCCGAGCAGCCGCGCGAACATCCAGTGGATGAACCGAAGGAAGGAGCAGCCGTGCTTCCTGGACCGGATCGTCGTGGGACCGGAGCCAGGTAAGAGACAGCAGCCCCTACCCACCCCTGTACTTAGTTTCCCTTCTGTTGGGAGTGTCAGCATGCCGTTACCGGCGTATAAGACGACCCCCGACTTTTAGGAAGATTTTCAAGGGGTAAAAAGTCGTCTTATACGCCGGAAAATACAGGTATTTATTTGCGTTTTTGGATGTATTTTATTTTATTCTTTATTTTACTTTTTTTTGCTTGTGTTTTCTTTCTGTGGAAAAAAATGCATATAAATAAGGATAACAAGAAGGCTTTTGCACAAAAGGGTCCAGCATATGTGAACTTGTTTTAACCTTCGGGAACCATTTAAAGTCCTTAAAAACCAACAAAAGCCACCTTATTTTCACTCTCCCCGATAGACTCAAACAGTATTTTCCCAGTGCTGAGAAATTTTAGAAAAAATCTCCTGATTTTCGACAACATATTGGAGAAATGAACACTCCCAATTTTTCTTATTCCTGACTGTCACTAAATTCTTTCATTTGCAGGGCTACGTTTAGTACAGCAGAGATTTCGATTTCTAAGACCAGCAATAATAATAATAATAATAATAATAATACAGCTACTTATAGATGACCATGTGCTAAAAAGAAATCTACCAAAATCTGGGGGGGGGGCGGGATAATCAATGGCTACAGTTTTGGGGCTCTTGTGCACAGGAACTTGAGCCTGTGCAATGTAAATTCCAACATTTTTACTCTCTACACCCACAACTCAGGAGCTTTGTACAGCCACTCATAGACATGAATAGCTACGTGTGGTTGTACTCCAGGTATACAGGAGTACTTATGTAAATTATGTTTTTTGCGTATGCCTGTATGATATACAGTGGGGCAAAAAAGTATTTAGTCAGCCACCAATTGTGCAAGTTCTCCCACTTACAAAGATGAGAGAGGCCTGTAATTGGCATCATAGGGAGACCTCAACTATGAGAGACAAAATGAGAAAACAAATCCAGACAATCGCATTGGCTGATTTGCAAAGAATTTATTTGCAAATTATGGTGGAAAATAAGTATTTGGTCAATATCAAAAGTCCATCTCAATACTTTGTTATATATACTTTGTTGGCAATGACAGAGGTCAAACATTTCCTGTAAGTCTTCACAAGGTTGGCACACACTGTTGCTGGTATGTTGGCCCATCCTCCATGCAGATCTCCTCTAGAGCAGTGATGTTCTGGGACTGTCGCTGGGCAACACGGACTTTCAACTCCCTCCAAAGGTTTTCTATGGGGTTGAGACCTGGAGACTGGCTAGGCCACTCCAGGACCTTGAAATGCTTCTTACGAAGCCACTCCTTCATTGCCCGGGTGGTATGTTTGGGATCATTGTCAGGTTGGAAGACCCAGCCACGTTTCATCTTCAATGCCCTTGCTGATGGAAGGAGGTTTGCACTCAAAATCTCACGATACATGGCCCCATTCATTCTGTCCTGTACATGGATCAGTCATCCTGGTCCCTTTGTGGAGAAACAGCCCTAAAGCATGATGTTGCCACCCCCATGCTTCACAGTAGGTATGGTGTTCTTTGGATGCAACTCAGCATTCTCTCTTTCAAACACGACGAGTTGTGTTTCTACCAAACAGTTCTATTTTGCTTTCATCTGACCATATGACATTCTCCCAATCCTCTTCTGGATCATCCACATGCTCTCTAGCAAACTTCAGACGGGCCCGGACATGTACTGGCTTAAGCAGGGGGACACGTCTGGCACTGCAGGATCTGAGTCCCTGGCGGCGTAGTGTGTTACTGATGGTAGCCTTTGTTACGTTGGTCCCAGCTCTCTGCAGGTCATTCATTAAGTCCCCCCCGTGTGGTCCTGGGATTTTTGCTCACCGTTCTTGTGATCATTTTGACCCCACGGGGTGAGATCTTGCGTGGAGCCCCAGATCGAGGGAGATTATCAGTGGTCTTGTATGTCTTCCATTTTCTAATTATTGCTCCCACAGTTGATTTGTTCACACCAAGCTGCTTGCCTATTGCAGATTCAGTCTTCCCAGCCTGGTGCAGGTCTGCAATTTTGTTTCTGGTGTCCTTCGACAGCTCTTTAGTCTTCACCATAGTGGAGTTTGGAGTGTGACTGTTTGAGGTTGTGGACGGTGTCTTTTATACTGATAACAAGTTCAAACAGGTGCCATTGATACAGGTAATGCATGCAGGACAGAGGAGCCTCTTAAAGAAGAAGGTACAGGTCTGTGAGAGCCAGAAATCTTGCTTGTTTGTAGGTGACCAAATACTTATTTTCCACCATAATTTGCAAATAAATTCTTTCCAAATCAGCCAATGTGATTGTCTGGATTACAGCCACTCATAGACATGAATAGCTACGTGTGGTTGTACTCCAGGTATACAGTACTTATGTAAATTATGTTTTTTGCGTATGCCTGTATGATTACCCCATCCAAGTTGAAATTCCCCTAGTAAAATCCAAAAACCCAAGCTCAAGGACTGGTTACTGACTCCTGGATGCAAGTCTGTGAGAAATGTGTGGTACCTGGCTGTGCAGGACTATAGGGGGACCCAAAATCTCAGCAACTCCTAAGGGGGTAGTGCTACATATGTTGCACCCATGTGCAGGCACCCATATGAAAATAATGGAAACTCCTGTCAAAATGTTATTGCTCAAGGCCCCATTTGATTGATTTCTCCTAACTTCCTCTTTTAGGCTGCTTTCACACTGATCTATTTTTCTTCCACTTTTGCGTAAAAAAAGCAGAAGAAAAACGTGTGACCATGCATTCCTATGGAATCCTTCTGTTGTGGGTCCGATGCATGTTTTAAAATCTTGCTTGCTGCATTTTTGGTGCAGTAAAAAAACTGCACCAAACTAACCTCCCCTTTGAAATCGATGGAAAACATGACCAAAAACGCACCCGCGTTGTATTTTGGTGTGGTTTTTGAGTCACATGTTGTGTAAAAAAAACCACCACAAATGTGTCAAAAGTGAGGCAAAAACACATGTTTTTGCTGCATTTTTGTTGCAGATAAGTGTGAAAGTAGCCTTAAAGTGTATGTAAACTCTGGATTTTTATTTTTACCTACAGGTAAGCTTATAATAAAACTTACCTGTAGGTAAAATGAATCTATCGTAAACGTGCTCCGTTTAGGAGATATTCAGTATCCCTGCAGCCAATGATGTCACCGGCGCATGTGCTCGGAAGGAACGGCATATCTATGTTGTTCCTTCTGAGCTCTGTTCTGCGACCGAGACTCCCTCGCACTTGCACAGGACTGATGTCATCATGGCCCAGGCCAATCAAGTGCCCGCAAACCCGGAAGGAAGACCCGGTGAAGATGGAAGCCTTGTCAGCAGTGACAGAACACCACTGGAGGGCTTGGTTCTAAGGTAAGTCAGTGATAATGTGCTAGTAGCTAGTACGCGATGCATACTAGCACATTATGACATTATTTTGCAATGGAATTTTTTTTTTATGTTATTTTTTTTACTACCGCTTTAAGGGTGTCAATCAGAACAGGAAGTGAACAAAAAACTTTTCTAGTTGGAAAGTTTAGAGCCTCAAAATAAATGCTTTCTGCTTTTGGCTCCCCCTAACTTTTTTTTCCAGGTTTTGGGTTTCATACAGAACAGGAAGATAAGAGAAATCTCATGGGAACACAGACAACATTTAGAACCTGAAAGAGACCTTAACCCTTTATCAACAGTTAAAAAATTAGTTGATTTGGGCTTTTTCCCCACAAATAACATTTTAATTTGACAGTCATATAGCATTCAGTTTGCCTTGTCACCAGGGGCGGACTGACAATACATGGGGCCCCGGACAATAGGGGATCATGGGGCCCCTGTGTCCTTGCCCAAACTCAAAAAAGCCTATGAAAAAGGTACCAGGGGCGTCTCATGGGGCCCCCTACTGACCCCGGGCCCTCGGGCAGTGCCCAAGTTTCCAAATGGTCAGTCCGCCCCTGCTTGTCACAAATGGTGGTGGTTCCAGCATGGTCTATGGCCAGAAGTCGAGCTATTGAGGTTTGATCATGTTTACACTATAAAAAAGAAACAAAATCCCTCTCTAAGCATCTGTATTTCCATGTCACTGCAGGAAACATGAAATGGAAGATGGCTAATGAATGTTTGTTCCTTCGCCCCGTATAATGGAGAGAAAATGAGTGACCTGGTGATCTATGAATTTCTTTTTTAAGTGCTAGTAACTATATACAGTACAAGAGCTGAGCATGTCATGACCCTGTACATAAACATTGCTAGAATCCTTAAATGAATATTACCAAGGCAATCAACTCTTATCAGCTGGAAATGAAAATATAAACCAGTCGCAAAAATTAGGGGACTCTGGGAGAAAGAAGGGGTGGATGGCCAGATATGCAAGGGCCGATTGACACTTTTTGCAGTAATAGTCACTGTAGCAATCTTGCACTCAGATATGGACGCCATGCCACCATTTTGTCAAGGCACATCCAATTTGATAAGAGCATACATTTCTCCCTCAATCCTTCATTCCCTACCCCCTCCCTTACTGAGAGGCCCAGGGACAGATGTGTGTTAAAGGTTGCTGGCAGGCTAGAACAGCAGGGGGCCCAGCGCTACAAAGCACCCCCATGAGCAGCAGACGCTCAGTCTCAAGGCATGTGAAATCTCACCCCTCCTAATCAAGATAAGATAGTTTTTTCCGGGACTTGAAAGAAGTCGGAACCTCATAAAACCTACCAGCCAGGTGACAGAAGTTAATTGAACATTCCTCAGGTCAGCTGTCACCCATGTTTCATATCATGGATTATGAAGCTGTCAGTTTTAATGCAGAGCCCATCCAATGATCCCGCCCAAAACAGGGTATTGGCCAGTTACTCAGCGCCACCCCCCTTGCTGGGGGACTTTTAAAAAACACAGGCCGTAGGCCTAAAGAGAAGCAAAACACATCTCCTGATCTTAACATCGTAACAGGGGAGATCAAAGTTCCTTTCTGCTCTGCAACTTGGATCTGCTTACAAACCAAGGCGTATTGGCAAGTAACTTAACCCTGTAACTTCCTTCCTATTATCTCTTTGCTGTGTTGTGGGACTTTATATGCATATATATATATATATATCTAGTTACGTTTTCTTTGTAAATATTTTATTGCACCTGTTTGACTCTTTTAGTAATAAATCTTTCTTTCTGAAAGTGTTAAACTGTTTCTAAGCGCTTACTTGCAATTCACAAATTCCTGCCTTTGAAGAGACGCTACTGTGTTTGTTTAATCCTCTGCCCAATCGGCCTGCGGTGACCGTATTGGACAGGCGACTTTTCAATCATTATAGTGTATATTTGATAACGGGAGTTTCCCAGTCTCTGACAAAAGTGGTGGTGGCAGTAGAGGATTAGTTGCGTAATTAACCCGACCCAGTAACAAGCGCATTCAGGCTGCAGGCACCAATTGTAGCCCATTAGTTGGACAGGGTGCAGCTGGGTGTGGCCTTGTTACGCGTGTCACACCGCGGTTTTAGATCGGCTGGTCCTTCGGTCACTAGTTTGGTGCGAAGGTCTGGGGTCTG
The DNA here is from genome assembly GCF_062004578.1 of Staurois parvus. Lineage (NCBI taxonomy): Eukaryota > Metazoa > Chordata > Amphibia > Anura > Ranidae > Staurois > Staurois parvus. The sequence continues at coordinate 255,132 of NW_028320544.1, forward strand.
ACGCCGCTGGTGTGACGTATTATTGTTGGTCGAGGTCGTGCGATTGTTCCATGTTGGTGGCGGCGATCGTGCGATCATGACAGTCACTACTCTGAAAATCGATCAAGCAGAGAATCGCTTTTCAGAGGAAGGTCAACAGGCTGTTGGGAGGTGATATGTCAAATCCTCACCATCTGTTGTAACCCTGAAAAGGCTGCACTCTTGTGTGCATTATATGCGGTTGTGGTGTGGCCCCATTCTCTGCCCACTAAAAGTGACATGGGATATCATTTTTAAGTTTAAGAGAGAGGTCAGGTCGAGGAGTGGTAAAACTGTGGCTCAACTACCTCCTGTATTTTTACTGACCCTGTGAACCAGACCTTAGAGCTAAAATTACTTTCATGTATATTCAAGAGCCTAGAAAACTTTAAAGTAAAACTGTGACTTTGCCTAGCCTCCCAACTACAGTCTGAAATTCTTACCTTTTCTATTACAAGTATTGCCCCAGGTTTTCTGTAACCTGCATTCCTAGGGATTAGATGACAGGATCTCTGCTGAAGGGTAGACTCATAAAAACACACATCCTTTCCAGGTTATCATTATACACAACAATGATTTTATTGAACATTTTTTCAGATACATACCTTTCATGAACGTGATTAAATTACTGTCCTCTTTCTCAAACTGATTTTTAAGTGTAAGCCTTCATTATAATCACCTAAACAAATCTCATTTGTGAAAATTTGCAATGTTTGTATCTGCTTAGAAGGGGGGTGATCCTTATAGATTATTTCTCCAAAAATAAACTCCTTTTGCAGGGGAATCCTGTAATTAGACGTGTGTTTTGTTCCGAATAGACATTCTGACAAAATGTTTGTTATTCGGAGATTCTCATGTATACAAATTTCCAAATTACAATAGTAACACATTTAAATGAATCTGAAATAATGAAACAAAATTTAGTCCAAAATGCAAATTAACACCTTCCCGCCCGGCCTATAGCAGATTGACGTCCGGGCGGGAAGGTGTTAATTTGAATTTCAGACTAAATTTTGTTTCTTTATTTCGGATTCATTTAAATTTGTTACTATTGTAATTTGGAAATTCGTATACATCAGAATCTCCGACAAAATTTTGTTTCATTATATTGGATTAATTTAAATAACACTCCTCCTTGTGACTGGGCGTCTTATGATGTCCTGCTGTCAGAAGGAGCCGCTCAGCGGTCGCAGTGCAGCGCAGCAGCGCGATCTGTCACAGGCTGTGTCCCAGTTCTCATTACCAGTGTCATGTGACCACTGTGACCAATCACAGCAGATCACATGTCAATTGCATACAATGGATGGCTTCCTGTCATGCCATCCATTGAATACAATTCAGTTGTTAGCTGTGATTGGTCAAAGCAGTCACATGCTATAGACAGGGCCAATCACAGCCCATCTGTGTCATGTGATGAGCTTTGCCCAATCACAGCTAATCGCAACAAAAGACTGAATGAATCAGTTTCATTCAGTAACAATGATTGCAAATATCAGTGAAATACATTGGTATTAGCAATCATAATGTGTAGAAAAAAATCCTGATCTACTATGGTAACATTGTATTGCTTTGGTCACAGGGTGTTGTAAAAAAATAGTAAAAAATAGAAATAATAATGTAACAAAAAATACAAAAAAAATTGAAATTTGCAAAAAAAAATTATTTTTTTTTTGTACATACTGTCACCAGTCAGTGTTCCTGATCACCGCCACACCAGTTTTATAATAGCATTGTACTGGACTGGTGACAATATGTAAAAAAAAAAAAAAATTGTGAATTTTTTTTTAACATTTTCCAAAAAATTGTAACAAAATATTACTACCTCCAAAAAACTCACCCTGCCTCTTACTAAATACCTTGAACTGTCTAAAAAAATGAGTAATTTGGGGGGTATTTGTACTATGCTGGCATTTTCGGGCCTCAAGAAATGAGATGAGCCGTCAGTACATCAGGATTGATCGAGTGTCAGATATATATACCATGGCTTTTTTTTAAAGTTTTGGTTTTTTTTTAGCACAAAATAAAAAACTCAGTGTTGATTAACCCCTTCACGCCTAAGAGTAAAACAAATCTAAATGCCTAAGCACAATTTTGCAAGGTTGACGTGTTAGTAAAACCGTACATATCGTCACAACTACTTTGTACATCCAGGTGAATTATACCACGTTTTTTTTCGGGACAAATTGGGCTTTCATTTGGTGGTAAATGGTAATAGATTTCTCCTGATTTTTTTTATTATCAAAGGAAAACTGGCCCAAAATAGTAAAAAAAAATAATTTTTTTTATTTAGCTGTGTGTTTTTTGTTACTACATTTAACCTACCACCAAAGAACAACCCAAAATCAATTCTCCAGCTCTTGCCGATCACAGCGATACTATATATGTGTATGTTATTTGTTGTTTGTACCCGTAGTACAGCCCAAAAACAATTTTGTTTTTGTCTTTTTTTTTTTACCTAAAGCACACTGACACTGACATTGATACTAACTGACACTGATACCATTTTTTTTTAAATTCTGACGTTTGACCCTGACCTTGACCCAAACAATAACCCTGGCACTGAACTAGATCAAACCTTGATCTAGGTATTTTTCTTTATTTTTTATTTTATTTTTTAATATTTATTTATTTATCTTTTTTTTTTACAAACTATTTTTTCTCTCTCTATGCCAGGAGTTAGAGAGATACAATGTATCTCTCTTCTCCATTCATAGAGAGAGAAAAAAAAACAAGGGGGCCAGGCTGCTCAGTGACTGATCACTGTGATAGCCAATCAGATGCTATCACAGTGATCATGTGACCCGGAATCGGGAGTCCCGGGTCCCGATCGTTAGAATGGGACGTGGGGCTCTCAGTGACACCGCGGTCTTTGTGCTGGGAGCGCGCAGTTACGTGAGACCGCATATTTATGTGACGCCGGCGTCAAAGGGTTAAATACCACCAAAAGAAAGCTCTATTTGTGTGAAAAATATACTAAAAATGTTTTATGGGTACAGTGTTGCATGACCGCACAATTGTCATTCAAAGTGCGACAGCACTGAAAGCTGAAAATTTACCTGGGCAGAAAGGGGGTAAAAGTATCCGGTACTGAAGTGGTTAAATTCAAATTTGAAATTGAAATCAAATTAGTAAACAGTTGAATTATAAACATATTGCTGATTTCCTTCAAAGACTATGGGGATTACTAAAGCTGGAGAGTGCAAAATCAGGTGCACTGCTGCATAGAAACCCACCAGCTTCCAGGTTTTATTGCCAAAGCTTAACTGAATAAGCGGAGGTTAGAAGCTGATTGGCTACCATGCACAGTTGCACCAGATTCTGAGTGAGCCAGCTTTAGTAAATCTACCCCATGTATATTAGTGTTAGAATATAGCTGTTTTTTGAAAAGGATAGAATAAAGTAAAATAGAATAGAAAATAAAAGAATATAATAAAATAGAATGGAAAATAAATGAACAGAAAAGAGAAGAATAGAATAGAATAGACTAGAAAAATAGAATAGAAAAGAAAAAATAGAATTGAATAAAAAAATAGAATAGAATTAAATAGAATCATTACTGTATAGCCGTCTTCTGAAATTCAAATTTTGAAAATACTAGGATAGAATAAAACAGAATAGAATAGAAATTAAAGGAATAGAATAGAAAATAAAAGAAGAGAATAGAAAAGAAAGGAATAGAATAGAAAATACAAGAATAGAATAGAATAGAAAAAACAGAATAGATTACAATAGAATACAATAGAATAACAAAGAAAGAATATAACCATCTTCCAAAATTCAAATTTTGAGTATAGAATAGAACCAGCTATTCTTCACAATGAATTTGGATCGATTCAATATTTTCAATTCAAATTCATTTCGAATACTTCAAATCCATTGGAAAAATTAAAATCTGGTTGAAACTAAACTAAACTCATGAATGCAACAAAACAAAATTAGTAACTTAACAAATCGACCCGAAACTAAATGAAACATTTTTTTCATTTTGCACATGTCTACCTGTAATGTGACTTGTAGCTCAATGTAGACTGAGATAAAAGCAATCAACCAATCAATCACAAAGGCAGGAAATTAGATTTCTTGACACATATATAGTACATGACAGGGGCGGACTGACCATTTGGAAACTTGGGCACTGCCCGAGGGCCGGGGTCAGTAGGGGGCCCCATGAGATGCCCCTGGTACCTTTTTCATAGGCTTTTTTGAGTTTGGGCAATTCTTCAGAATTTCTAGTGTTAATATGTGGTTACACCCCTTTAGCACCTGATGGATAAATGCATGTACTAGCGTTTGGGATTTGAGCACAGGCATCTCTTGTTTGTTTGTTTGGGCAAGGACACAGGGGCCCCATGATCCCCTATTGCCCAGGGGCCCCATGAGTTGTCAGTCCACCCCTGGTACATGAGTCCCCTTATGAGCCACCTCCCACAAGGCGGAATTCCCAACTGCTTGGCCGGTTATGGAACTGTTTAAAGCAGAATTTGGACCACCCTCACCTTGCCGAATTCATCTAGCCTATCCACACACGTTCAACCCCTTCTGTGGAGAAGCTCCTGCTGCACAGGCTGTAAATCCCCTATAAGAAGGAAGCCTTCCCCCAGTCCAAGTGCTGGGGTCATAGGATGCTGGTCTCTGGATGCAGGTAGTAGCATGGCGAAGCTGTTTGGTCTCTTACTACTGGTGGCCCTAATTGGTGTCCCCTCCTGAGCTTCTGGTTGATCTTTGGGTTATGCTACTATATTATGCTGTTTAGACGGTTTAGAACCTTCTAATCAGCAAAGCATCAGTCTGAGACTAACCTCTAGGTCAGAGAATTGCTGAGATGTTTGTATGGGCTGACTCTCTCTTCCAACATGACACTTGCAAACATCCAGGCTGTCCATTTCCAAAATGTTGGAAGACAGGCAAAACAACTTCAGGGCAACGTCCGGTCCATCACAAATGGGCTGCTGCAGAGGAATGGCTGTCCAGGAGGGCCTTAATTACAGTAGATTTTGGTTGTTCAGCATTGGACAGATCTAGTGATTGAATAAAACACTTTACCCATATTGTTGGCGTACTACATCCCATACGTGTCCACTGACATGCTTGTGTCAGGAAAATGGAAAATTGTATACTTACCTGATGGTAGTTTTCCTTTCCTTGCACATAAGCATGACAGCAACAAGGCCCCTTCCCAGGCTTTGCATTGAGTATAGTTAGGAGAATGCCACCTTGTGGGAGGTGACACATATACTGTATATACAGCATAACCAGTCCTGTTATTGATCAGAGGGCCTGTACACATGCTGTCATGCTTATGCGTCAGGAAAGGGAAATTGCCACCAGGTAAGTATACAGTTTTCTCTGAGCATTATGTGCGATATTCTGTGCATTAATGATCATTTGTTGCAGATCAAAATGCAAAGGCTATTAATGTCATATGATCAAGTCTTTTTAACAAAAGTGACATTTATTCTTTAAAAGTTGTTTACTGTGCATTTTTACAACTTTGCTTACCTTTTCATAATTTAATTAGTATATTACAGTCTGTGGCTGGATCTAGGGGGGTGCTGGGGTGGGATATGCCCCCCCCCCCAGATTTTAGTTGTGCCCCCTCCAAAGCCAATCCTAACCTGCCACTATGCTGCCCTAATCTGATACTGTTTGGCCCTAGTTTGACACTATACTTTCCTTGACTGACACTATAGTGATCTCAGTTATGCATTGAGTAGGGAGGAAGAGCTCTGCTGCCTGTGCCCAGGCTGTGTGCAGTGCAGGGATAGGAGAAGAAGCATTGCCCTTGTCCTCTGCCCCCCTGACCTCCGATCCTCTGCCTCCCTAACAATTTTTTCTGCACCCCCACATTGGAAAAGCTGGATCAGGCCCTGTTACAGTCCCATATTTCAGATTTGTACATAAGAACTACCAATCAACTCAATTACCTTTAAAGAGAATCCATTGTTTTTAGTCACGTCAGAACTGAATTAGATGATCATGCACTATATAATATAATTGTACAATTTTCTGTAAATTTCCTTTATATTTACCAAAACTATATATTATTAGGTTAAACATAGAAATAACTCATTATAAATAATAGGATTTTATAAGTGCCAACTAAATAGAACACATAGTAAATGTCTAAATATACTTTAGTACAATATGTATTAATATAACAAATATCATAAAAATACATGATTTTGAAGGTACATGCTGATCTGTGTTTTTTTGAAGGTACATGCTTAAAATGCTTGTAACAAATCCCTACATAAGTTCCAGTTGAGACAGCCGCAGCCATTGCCCGGGCAGGGGCATAACTGAACTGCAGGGCAAGCAGGCAGGGACCAAGTACCCCCTATTTAAAATCAGAATAAACAACCTGAGGTGAGGGACACAGAGTGGATTACATAGAGGGGTGCTTACAAAATCCACCAGAGCCTAAAAACAAGGAGAGCTGGCCTCAGTCACTAGTGTAGTAGCATACTCACCCAAGATTCTTGGTAACTGCATTCAACGGGTTGAAAAAAGCTAACATCCCATGTGGCCAAATCCTGGAGCCTGGGGGATGCAGCCATAAAGGAGTTTAGATCAGGTTGTTCATTCTTATTTTAAATAAGAGTACTTGATTCTTGTCTGTCCCTCTTGTGGTCTGCTTATGCCCCTGCATGGGCAATGACTGTAGCTGTCTTAACCTTGTGATTTTTGACACAATGAATTCTCCTTGAGTGACCCATTCTTGTCAAATAGTATTTTTTCCTGAAGAAGCTAATTGTGAAATGCATTGAAGATACTACTTGTTACAATCCCTTCAACAATAATATTTTGTCAAAGCTTTTGAACAAAGTTCATTGAAATATGTTTATCTGATGGTATAGGTTATGTCACAGATCTATATGCAAGGGATTTGTTAGAAGCATCTCTGTACCCTAAAATAGTTTGATTTACAATATTTTTAATTGTAGATACTTATTATAATAACGTATCTTTTAAGCATTTACGATGCGTTCTATTTAGTTGGCACATGCAAAATCACTTTATTTAAAATGGGTTATTTCATGTTTATCGTATTGGGGATGTGGTGCCCACATGACTTTCCATGAACATTTAAAAAAATCAATATACACTATATTGCCAAAAGTATTGGGCCACACCTCCAAATCATTGGATTTAGGTGTTCCAATCACCTCCATGGCCACAGGTATATAAAATCAAGCACCTAGGCATGCAGACTGCTTCTACAAACATTTGTGAAAGAATGGGTCGCTCTCAGGAGCTCAGTGAATTCAAGTGGTACCACGATAGGTTGCCACCTATGCAAGTCCATCCATGAAATTTCCTTGCTACTAAATATTCCACGGTCAACTGTTAGTGGTGTTGAAACAAAGTGGAAGCAACTGGGAATAACAGCAACTCAGCCACAAAGTGGTAGGCCACATAAAATGACAAAGCGGGGTCAGCACATACTGAAGGGCACAATGCGCAGAAGTTGCCAACTGTCTGCAGAGTCAATATCTAAAGACCTCCAAACTTTGTGTGGCCTTCAAATTAGCACAACAACAGTTCATAGAGAGCTTCATGGAATGGGTTTCCATAGCCGAGCAGCTGCATCCAAGCCTTACATCACCAAGTGCAATGCAAGGTGTTGGATGCAGTGGTGTAAAGCACACCGCCACTATAGCAGAGGAGACGTGTTCTCTGGAGTGACCAATCATGCTTCTCTGTCTGGCAATCTGATGGACATGTCTGGGTTTGGCGGTTGCCAGGAGAACGGTACTTGCCTGACCACATTGTGCCAAGTGTAAAGTTTGGTGGAGGGGGGATTATAGTGTGGGGTAGTTTTTCAGGGGTTAGGCTTGGCTCCTTAGTTCCAGTGAAGTTAACTCTTAGGGAGTCAGCATACCAAAACATTTTGGACAATTTCATGGTCCCAACTTTGTGGGAACAGTTTGGGGATTTCCTGTTCCAACATGACTGTGCACCAGTACACAAAGCAAGGTCCATAAAGAAATGGATGAGCGAGTTTGGGGTGGAGGAACTTGACTGGCTGCACAGAGTCCTGACTTCAACCCCATAGAATACCTTTGGGATGAATTTGAGTGGAGACTGAGAGACAGGCCTTCTCATCCGACATCAGTGCCTGACCTCACAAATACGCTTCTGGAAGAATGGTCAAACATTTCCATAGACACACTCCTAAACCTTGTGGACAGCCTTCCCAGCAGAGTTGAAGCTGTTATAGCTGCAATGGGTGGGCGAACTCAATATTGAACCCTATGAACTAAGACTGGGATGGCATTAAAGTTCATGTGTGTGTAAAGGCAGGCATCCCAATACTTTTGGCAATATAGTGTATAATATTAGGGCTAATCTAAATGATCCATTTAGTTTGGATCAAACGAGAATGGTCCTTGCACTACAAAGGTAATGGCAAACGTATGTGTGTTTTAAACTAGGCATTAAAAAAAATACATCTTCTTTTGGCTTTAGATACAGTACGGAAGGGTTAGACCTTAGATTTTCAGTTATTGCCGCTTGTGTTGCTGTTGAAGAAAGATGTCACTGGGATATAAAGTGAGCACAATCTCTCCAAAAGAGACACAAACAGTAATACAATTGCCTTATTTGATTGAGTGGGGTAACATCTGTCAATAGTGGTGTAACTACAACCTACAGGGCCCCGGTGCAAGCAATCTGACCTTCGGCCAGGGCCCTTCCCGACCAGCCCAGTGGCGGAACGTGACCCCTGTAGGTATGTCCTGTCTGTCAGATTACCATTGCCATTTATAACCAATTGTGATATTTCTCATTTCCTGTACAGATTACACCCTTTGCATTAAGGTGTTGATGGGTGTCATTGGAAAAGGAAGTCAGGGGCATATCCATGTTCACATTTTTCATCTGGTTGCTCAAGCAAAGAGCAATAAATTGTGAGTGGGGGTAGGCCTGGTTTACCCACACAAAGTTGCTTTGCAGATGCCGCTGTTCTGCAGTTATTTCAGTTTGCATGTTTTACAATGACTAGGGGTTTACATTGAATAAAAAAGAATGAAAATCTACCCTCTATTCAGACCCATTGTGTTTTTGTTTATCAGAAAATAAAGGTATTCATCTTCATACAGATACTGTTCATCCTCTTGAAAAGAAGTGACCCAGCTATTCTTACAATACTATATAATGCAGTGTAGCCAAAGGTTATATTTCATTTCATGATCATGAAGGAGAACTATTCACAGTAGGTCTCTATTTCTCTTGTGAAATTGTTCCTATATCGCCAATTCAGAAAAAAGTACATAGTTTAACAGTTGTTAGGAGGGATTAATGATGATTACACCACAGGTATTAAACTAGAGAGGATTTATAAAGCTTTAGCTTTTGATTTGCTGGAAAAATAGGATAAAAAACTACTAGAAGAAGACCTTTCTTATCACAATGTCTATTACCAAGCTAGAAGCTCACACAATGTTTGTACACATGTCCATGACGTTTTAAAGAGTGAACTCATTGATCAATAGTTCTGTTTTATAGTGTGCTACCCCACCTGCTGTAAGAGTAAATTGTATATGTGTTGACAACCCCTAGTAAAGCCATTTGCGATGGTTCCCGCTGCCATTGGCTGTAATTGACAGCTAGCTAGGCTGTCAGTTACAAAGCCCACCCATCTCCCTAATGACCCTGAAAGCTTGTAGCTGAGGATGTCGACATGCTGTACAGAAGAAGCACACCCATAAGTCTACAGTGGTATCCTGCATTTCTGAAGGCATAGGGCATGGATATGGTCTGAAGTTTATGACTGAATCTGATCGAAAGTCTGAAGTGCATGTACTGGAACTGATGTGAGGTCTGTAGTGCATGCATTGGGGCTGATCTGATGTTTGAAGTGCATGCATTGGGGCTGATCTGAGGGTTGAAGTGCATGCACTGGGGCTGATCTGTGGTCTTAAGTGCATGTATTGGATTTGATCTGAGGTCTGAAGTGCATGTACTGGATCTAATCTGAAGCCTGAAGTGCATGTATTGGAGCTGATCCTAGGTCTGAAGTGCATGTATTGGAGCTGATCCTAGGTCTGAAGTGCATGTATTGGAGCTGATCCTAGGTCTGAAGTGCATGTTTTGGACCTGATTTGAGGTCATAAGTGTGTAGCACCTCCTAGTTTGCTAGCTGTTTGGTAAATTTAGTTAGTTTCTATGTAGGCATAGGACCAGGGGTTAATTTTTTTGAAGGTTGTGCAGTCCTTCACACTATGTGGCTCTGTTACCTCCCTCTGCATTCTGGAACTCACTGGTTGTTTCTAGAGAATAGTGGGCTGAGGGACAGAAGCTTCAGCCTCAATATTCATGGAGTTTCCACCTTGGGAAGGTGGGGCCAGAAGGGGAGGAAGCAGCCCATAAATAGTCTGAAGCCTTCTAGTTTGGGAGCAGAGTCTAGGGTCTAGATGTCTATAGGGGCCCCTTTGCAGGGGGTTCTGCCTCTGGGGAGAGGGAGGATAGAGATGAGGAACATGAGAGTAACAGGAATTCACACAGCTTAGGTCTCAGCTAAGCCTAGCTGTAGACCCACAGCCAAGCCAGAAGCAGCCTGTCCAGAGGAGACCAAGACAGCAGCTACTCTGTATCCTGGGAGCTTCTTAAGGGACTGAGTAACCAACCAGCCATCACCCCTAAGGGAGGGAGAGGACAGTGGATTGCAATACCTCACATGTCTGGGACAGAGTGTAGCTCAAGTGCAGTGCAAGGAGCAGGCAGGAGCTTGCATATTTTCCAACCTTGAGACTAGAGCAGCCAGGTGTCATGCAATACAGCCAGGTGCTGTGTTGTTAATGCAACTTTTTAGAACAGCTATTCTGTTTTGTTCTGCACTACTACTCCCACAGCTGTACAATACAGCTTGCATTCTGAATTAGAGCAGCCAGAGACTTAGCAGATACTCAACTGTTTGTACATAGTTCTACAGTGTTTCTTCAGTTTGGGGTATCCCCATCCAAGTTCATCATTCCTAAAATAAAAACTAAAAACCAAAACCCCTACACTGTTTATTGAGCCAACTGGAAGCTTGTGAAAATACCTGGCTGTAGGTGCTGTAAAGGGGGAAACAGGCCAGAAATCCAGTAGGTCTTTTGGGGGTAGCTCTACAAGTGCATACATTGGTACTGGTCTGAGGTCTGAAATGCATGTATTGGAGCTGATCTGAAGTCTGATGTGCATGCATTGAGGCTTATCTGAAGTCTGAAGTGCACGTACTGGATCTCATCTGACGTCTGAAGTACTTGAATTGGGGCAGATCTGAGGTCTGAAGTGCATGTATTGGAGCAGATCTGAGGTCTGAAATGCATGTATTGGATCTGATCTGAGGTCTGAAATGCAAAATGCATGTATTGTATCTGATCTGAGGTCTGAAATGCATGCTTTGGGACTGATCTAAGATCTGAAGTCCATGTACTGGATCTGATCTGAGGTCTGATATGCATGTATTGGACCTGATTTGAGGTCTGAAGTGTATGCAACAAGGCTGATCTGAGGTCTGAAGTGCACACTCTGGTGCTAAACATGTTTTCTGTATGCACCAGGTAATATTTTTTCAATAATAGCTGTGTTGTTATTTGCAAATTAAATGCAATAATTAAGACAATAATTAACTTGCTTAAGATCACTATAAGGTTACTATATAATGAATGGATTATGGTAGGCCCTAGTGCCACATCTGTATTTATGGCGTAAATATACAAATGTTAATAAAACAAATCTCATTTATAAAATACTGTTAAAAAGATATTATTAAAATCCTCATCAGATATGTCAAGACACACACCCTTTGTAGTACAAAGGAATCTTCCAGATACTTATTCTTAATCTAATATTGACCAACTATCACCATAATCTCAGTCTTCATCATGATTTAGTATATAAGTACATGGATAGTAATGAGCCGAACACCCCCATGTTTGGTTCGCGGTCGAACGTTCTACCCTAATGAACGTGAACTTCAAACTCAATGCAAGTCTATGGGACTTGAACTTGTAAATTCAAAAGGGCCCATGTTGAAGGCTTATATGCAAGGTATTGGCCATAAAAGGGGTATTGGGATTTGAGTAGTGCACTGAGGGACATGAATCAGTGAAAACAAAATTTCAAAAAGTACCATTCTTAAAGGGGCAATCGTTTTTATTGCTTAAAATAAAAAAAAATTAAAAAAATCTTTAAATATCATACCTGGGGGTCCCCTAAACTACCTGCAAAGTTGCACATATGTACAATATATAGAATCTGCTGCAGCAGGACTGCCATTTTTAAAAAAAATTACATTTATATATACAGTATATAAATGGGAGGGGTCTCACAGAGCCTCTCTTCTGACGTAATTGCGTTGTCCGCCATCTTGGAACACCCATGTATAACGTTTGATGCCTTTTATTTTTAGCATTTTGTAAGTGCAATTTTGTTTGTCTGAATAAAGCAATTGGTTTTACTGCACTATGAGAGGCACCTCTTTATTTTACATGAGCCAATCGTGATCTTTAACATTGGAACAGCTTGATGATCTCTGAGCGAAGCATTGGGTCCCAGCTATAGCCCATGAGTCTGGATGGAATAATATTTACATCAAGCATATTCTGACCCCCTATAATTAAGGAGTCTGAGGATCTGGTAAGCCTCTGATTTGATAACACAGTGGTGGCCATTCACATTGGTGGTTTTTAATGGAATGAAGAATTTCACATTATTTGCAAGACCCAGGAGATTGACTTTCATTTATAATGACTGTCTGTGATTGATTTCACTTATGTGGATTTTGAGCACTATATGGTTAATTTATGGACTGTCGATGACAGATTCCATTTGTGGAATTTGAGCACTTTATTGTGTATTTATTAGTTAATATTTATTTGTACATATACGTTTGTTCACATTTAGCTCAACACCATATTATTTATTGGCTTTGGCCAATAATGGCTCTCACAATGAACTGTGAGAGCACAGCACAATGTGGGGTGCTCGGTTGGCGTTCAGCAAACACACGAACGGCCGTTGTTCGAGTTGAACATATGTTTGACTCAAACATCGGCTGTGCGTGTGTTCGCTGAACACACAAACGACCGATGTTCGTGTTGAACTTAAGTTTGACTGGAACATTGAGTCTAACATTACACATGGACAAGAAAACTGGATTTTTAGAGGCATTACGGAAATAAGGTAAGGGATTTGTTTTGCTTTAGTGTACAATTTTAGATGCTTATATTTAATAAGTTCACCTTTTGAAAAAAAAAAAAGAACACACTTTTTTGCAGGTAAAAATATGTCCATTTATTATTTATTTATTTATTTTCTAAGGAGCCTGCAGAGCATTGCACCCGTGATCAGAAGATCACAATTGCAATGGAAGGGTCAGCCAGGATAGCTGTCTGCTCTTACCTCATACAGTCAGGCAATTACTTGAGAGCAGGAAGATCAAAGTATTATGTGAGCACTCACCAGTGCCCTCACAGTTCATTGAGAACTGAAAGCCGTCAGCTGCAATGACTGATGGTATTTGTAGTCTATTCAATAACAGGAAACGGTGAATGAATGATGTGGCCATGTGGACGGAGCTCTGCACAGCCATTCTGTTTTCAAATTGTGACAGCGGGTGTTGTTAGAGGATCCCTTGCCCACTGTCACAGGAAGGAAGGGAGAGTCAGGGGGGATGCATAATGAACATGTCACACTCTAAATAGGGGTGTAACACGTAACATGTTCAGAAAGGTAAACTTAGCCTTTAAAGTCCATCAAGAGATTTTGTGCATTGCTTCAATGATAACAAAATGGGCTTTTGGAATAATGGCTCAACAAACTATGGATAAAGATATGCAAGCTATAGTCACTTCACCTCGTCTTAGGGGTGGAAGAAAGGAAATTGTAGTAGTATCCTAGTCCTCACATAGAAATTTGGCTTGACACCCAAAGCGATAATATAGTCTAGTTTTTTTTCCTAAAATAAAAAAAAGATGTTATACTTACCTGCCGGTGCAAGGATATTGCTCTTACCTCCTCTTCTGGTGTGACCCACTAGTGCTATCCACTCCTCCTCTTCTCTAAGTGCCCCCAAAGCAAGCCATGTGTTTATAGGGGTGCACTGCCTAGCTGGGCTATGTGCTTCCATAGACACTTACAGCGTGGCTCGGTCACAATCCTTGCTCTCTCCTCATAGGATTTGACTGGCAGATGTCAATGGCTTCCACTGCTGCCTCTGTGTCCTGTGAGAAGGGAGGAGAGTGGGGCTGCACATGGGCACAGAGATGGATCACTGACAGGCTCAGATAAGTGTTTGGGGAGGAAGGATAAGCTAGTGGAAGGTTTTTTACCCTGATGCACAGAATGCATTAGGGTAAAAACACCTTTTTGATTTTAGAACTTCCAAGTCTATGTACACCTTTTTTTCTAAATTCCAGTTTCCCTGTGTACCAATATACTATTACTGTAACTCTGCTGTAGAAAAGAAAAATCTTTCTCTATATTCTAGAGCAGATATTACCTCAGCCTCCAGTTTGTAGTTTATAGAAAACTCCACCATGACTTCCTGGTATCCAACTTTTAGGATATGTCCTAAAAGTTCTTGCATAGATCGTTCATTTGGCAAAGTGTGCAGGAGCTGAGCAATCACATAACAGGCTATGTGGAGCAGAGCTGTAGTATTGAAAACAGGTGAAGTGTGTCCCTGGAAGCCTGTAAAGCTCACCATACATTATGTAATATGATTGTACAATCTCCTTTAGAACTACTGTATCACCCTCCTAATTAGCTAGGGGGAGCTAGCTAATTGTTTTTTAGATAGATGGTTGCGTAGCAGCCTGGATGATAGTCAGAAGGTCAAATTTGGGTCAAGGCTGAAAGGCTCTGCAGACCAGTTCTCTGATACCTTTCCCTGATCTAGAGACTTGGAGCAATCTCTAGAACTCAGTGGACGGGGGTGAGGAGGAGCTGGTCTGCACTCTTAAGGGATCCTGACTAATCCCCAGGCAGGAGGCTTGGCATGGGGCCAGAACAGCCCTTAAGAGTGACTGAGCCTGCTCAGAGGCCGGAGGGAGTTTGGGTGGAAGTAGGGGAGAGGGCATATGGGTGGAAAACCTAACAAGCCCCAGCTGGACTGTGCTTCAAAGTTGCAGGCTCTAGATCCCCTTGTCCAGGAATTCCCCCAGACAGCTGTGTAGAGGAGAACTATCTGGGGTTTTCAGTGGCATGTCAGGAGAGGCTGGATAGCTCTCTAAGAAAAGAAACACTTCTATGGACTTGTACATAGTTTCAGGAAGTTGTCCTCCATTTAACAGTTCCTTGGGCATCCCATACAACCCTCAACCCCATCCAAGTTTATTACCCATAATAAAATCCAAAAACAAGCTCAATTACTGTTTACTGTCTCCTGAGTGCAAGACATGAAGGAAATGTGTGTTGCCTGGCTGTGTAGGACCATAGGGGACCCAAATTGTTAGCGAATCCTAACCTTCCAGGTTGGGTACAGAGAGATTGGATAGATAGGTGTGTCCTCTTATTATATAGTTTTGGTAAATCTAAAGGAGATTGGACAGAAATTGTACAATCAAATTGTATAATGTATGGTCACCTTTATACACCTGAAATTAACTAGATGCACTTTCTGCCATAAATTGTTAATGGTACCCCAAACACAGAACCAAACACGCATTTTGCCATATGTTTAATAAATGCAGTAGAACGTAAATAAAAAAACATGCAAACCGCAACATGTCAAAATGTCACATTAGCTACTTTGCCGCACGTCTGACAGCCCTTTGTAATCAATGGGCTGCCCTATGAATGTTGCAGGAAAAACGCACCTCCACTACATTAGATATGAATGGGAGCTAACAGTGAAATTGGTTTGTTTACACAAGAACAATGGCAGCTGAGTGTCTTCATCCACTCCCTCCCATGTACAAAGCTGGCCATGCACTATGCAATCTGATTGTACAATCTCTGTACAATATCCTTTAGATTTACCAAAACTATGCAATAGGGGGATCCACCACCTGAACAATGCATTCAATTTGTATCAAATCAGACATGCTCTTGCACTACATAGTTGATGATAAATCTAAAGGAGATTGCACAATCAAATTGTACAGTGTATGGTCACCTTAAAGGAATAAAAAGGAAAGTAGGCAGAAATAAAAAAGAAGTGGTATAGTAATGAGGGAGGTGCGGTTCAGAGAGGGAAACAAGCCCTATTCTGTGATGCAGTAAGGCAGTGCATAATGGGATATGAAGTTTCCTGGATGGTCACATTATGGCACAGGAAGTGATAGGTTCAGAATGCATTTTTTGACATTTTGAATAGGGAGGTACAGATTGCAGGCTGCCATGGACTAGCTAAGTGACAGATAAGCACATTGGGATGGCTTCTATTTATTGTGAAAAGTGAAATTATGCTTGAAAAGGTGAACTTAGCATTTAAAATAAAACAAAATTTTATTATATTTCAGCATACAAATCCTTAGATATGGCAGCATTATTGTTTTTTTCCTTCACCTTGTGGTTCGATCAGTAAGTCAGTTATTTTTCAACTTGCTTTAACAGCAGAGGTTTTCCAGCAAAAGGGAGTTGCCCTGATGAGAGTAGGGCAAAGCGTACTTTGTGCACTAAAATTCAGAGCATCCCAAAGCTTACCCTGCACCCAGTACAAGATCAACGAGCATTAAAATACAGAAAGACATTCCGGGCTTGGTCATTGAGTTGTGTGACTGTCAGAATTGCTGCGTGCCTGGCTGTTGGGCACCCATTCGGGAAGAAAACCTGGAGTAAACCAGCGAGGCCTATCAGCAGTCTGCGCTTCACATCCTAACACAGGAAGCTTGTTACTGTCCAGATCACCAGGTGAACATAAAGGAAGAAAAGTCTAAAAATGAAAACTAGTGCAGCAACCACATTTAAGGATTGATAAACTGGATAGTATTAATTGTTTGTTGGGTTTATTTCCACAAGTTAATACATTTAAATTAAGGCTCACATGAAGTATCCTGTTGTTTTAGCTCATTATAGCCATTTATCTCTGCATGTTATGATTTCTGACTAATATTGTCTGAGAAACTTTTCAAAAATCTTTTTCTTTCACTGAAAATCCTGCTTTCTGATAGTGCTTTGTGTTGGCATAGCCGAATAACAGCCACACAGACTTGAATTGCAGAGAAGAGAAGGTCTGGCAAGGTCTTTTATTGAGTGCTGATTAATGAAAGCAGTAGGTCTGATGTTGGTGCCTATTGAACTACACATTCATATTTACATGCTGCATAATTGCTTTGACATGAAAATGTAAGTTGCTAGTACAATGCCTACCTGAATGCATATCTATTTCTGTGACTTTAAGTGGACGTTAAAGAAAAAGTCTGCTTAGGGTGAAAATCACCAGAAAACTCACATATTATCAGGCTGTATTTACTAGGTATTTTTTTTTCATCTGGTTTTCAGCAACAGTGATGCTTGCAATGAATTCTGAAATCCCTTCAAGGCAACTTCCTCCTCTATCAAAAGAAATAGATGAGGGAGGATTCAATGCTGGATCAAAGTGCATCATGAAAAATGGCTGGAGTGTTGTCTAGAACCTACAAGAACAGCATGTTATCTAAGACAGGCTCCACTTTCTGCTGCAGTCTGAAAACCATATAAAATTTTATTTTTTTCCCCAGTGCATCCACAAACACAGACACAGATATATATATATATATATATATATATATATATATATATATATATATATATATATAAAAACAACGTTTCATTGTATATGTTTTTTACTAAAACTAAGTTTTACCTAAAACAACCCCTTAGGAACCAGTGCCTGATTTGGAATTTACTTTTTTACAGGAATCAAAAGGCAAACAGCAAAATGCGCATGTGATTCAGTATCTTTCCCAGGGGTTAAAAAAATGGTCTGCCCACTGGGGTTGCAGTTGTCTAGTGTTGATAACTTTTAGCTTCATATGCTAAACAGAGAATATGCTTAATAAAGATGCAGCACCCACAGCATGAGGCAGTTAGCTGAAGCCTGCTACAGATATGTCATCTAGATCCTAGCAGTAGGTCCCAGCATCTCGTCTGTTGATCTTCATTTCTTTATCACAATCCAAGATTTTGGTTCTACAGTAGAAAGTTTTAATAACTCAATACTTTTGCATTTACACAGTTATGGTGGTTAATATAAAAAATGGTTGCTCTGAAAGACTTAAAAAGGATATAAACAAACCTCAAAAACATTTTGATATAGCAAAAATATATTTTGGGTCTTTTCCAGGTGCCATTGGTTCCCATATCCATGCTTGATGTAGATGAATGAGGGTTGATATCACTAACATCATTACATATCTGTATCATATAACTCTGCAGTGTTGTTAAAGTGAACGTTCACCCGAAAGGGGAATTTCTGCTTTTCAACCTCCTCCCTCCCTCCTCCAACACTTTTGAACTCAACCTTTTTGGCAGGGAGTGGGTGCCTAGTTCTGACAGGTACCTGCTCCTACTAGGAGATCCAAGCAGAAGGTTGCCGCCCACTTTCTCTGCAGCTTTCTGGGACACATCACAGGTCCCAGAAAACTGCGGGGCCATTCACAAAACACAGCATGGCTCAAGCATGTGCAGTAGAAAGCCAAAAGGACTTACGGCTGACTTCCGATAGTAAGGATGCCAGTGCCGGGGATCTGAAGACTGTTGAAGAAACTGACCAGGTAAGAACAGTGCTGGATCCCTGGACAAGTAAGTGTCCTTATATTAAAAATCAGCAGCTACAATATTTGTAGCCGCTGACATTTAAGTTTTTGTGGGTCACTGGAGATCCTCTTCAGGTCCAAACATGTCTATGTAAATTCGTTTAGCATGCAAACATTGGACCGTGACATCTTATTGGAAAGAGGTGGTCGCCTGCAGGACCTTAGGTGTGCTTTTGGAAAGCGCACCAAAACCAAAGGACATAATTGGAGTCAATGACAAAGCGCAGCTAACCCCACATGAACACAGTGGGTACACTGCGTTGCACCCATGCAGTTGGAGAAGTGCACTGGATCAGTCTCAAAGGGACCTATAACAATAAATTGTCTAAGATAGTAAATTCATTTTTTGTCTAGTTTCTGACTCTGGAATATGTTCTTTTTTTTACAGCCCATGGAACAGAACAGTACATAGGTATTTTTTCTGTATTTTGTATTTCTTTTATTTTAAACCTTTGTTTGCTGTTAACTAGTTACATAGTTAGGTTGAAAAAGAAAGTTCATCTAGTAAAACCAATAGAAAAAAGAAATAAAAAGAATAAATAAACAGAAACCTTCCATATACAGAATCCCAGTTGATCCAGAGGAAGGCAAAAACAAAATCCTTATAAAGCATGTATATAAAGTAAATACACTGCCCAATTGCCACCAAAACCTTTGAGTAAAGTTGCTTGTACAAATACGACCAGACCACCAGTGGATTAATTGGTGTTTATTTACTGAAGTCAAAATGGCTATTCACTTAACAAGGGAAATTGCACTTTGCAAATAAATATTCCTCAGAGCTTAGAGAATGAGCTGAAACTCTACTGATTTCCATTATCCAATCATATGCAAGCAAAAAAAGACTTAAAAAAATGTTCCTTGCACGTGATTGAGTATTCTTTGCAAAGTGAAACTTCACCATCTTCACTAAGCTCTCCCTTGCAAAGTACAACTTCCCTTGTAAAGTGAACACCCTATTTGCCTTAAATTAGCCCCATTGTCAAGGTGGAGCAAGCAAATATCAGTCTAATTTTTCAGGTATGAACAGTCTGTGGCAGTTTCTGACTAGCCACACCATTCTGGGGACAATGTGGTTGATTTACTAAAGGCAAATAGGCTATTCACTTTTCAAGGGAAATTTCTCTAGAATTTAGTGAATGAGTTGAATCTCCGCTGACTTCCATCTTCCAATCATGTGGCAAGCAAAAATGCTGTTTTGTTAATTTTCCTTGTACCTGATTGAGTGAAACTTCACAACATTCACTAAACTCTTGAGACATCTTACTTACAAAGTACAACTTCTTTTGCAAAGAGATGAACCTATGTGCCTTTAGTATTTCAATCCCAATAAGTGCAATCGTGCAAGAGCTGTATATATACACCCATGCAGCCTTTGTTCCCATCCCAGACCCAACCATTTAATATCTGTTAAGATGTCTCTCTTACTTGAAAGTCAAGGGCAGGCCATACAACAGTAGCTAAGCAGTAATGCTAGTGCATGGGTACATTAAGTCCTGACTATTTGCATAAATAAACTGTAGAACAAACTTTTTCCAAACATCCTTAAATAAGTTAGACAGGTGTATGGGCATTATGATTGCATTATGCTAAATTTTGGAGAGCTGTCACAGACAATGGATATGTATTGTATGCTGTTAATGCTATCATTTTGGTCTTTGGCAAATTCTTTCTCTCTTGCATTTGTTTAGCTATAAAGGACAAATAGAGATGAATAACAGGAAATTGGCTGTGCTGTGTTTGTGACTGCCAATCCACCATTTTTTTTGTATGTTTTAAAGAAATATGTTCAATAAATCAATGACACAGCAGATCTCCGGTAAATACAGTTGCCGGTTATCGGCTGCACTTTCCTCATGCTGTCACAGCATGAGGAAAGTACTGCCGAGAACCGGCAATTGTCAGCGAAGGGATCAGCACTGATCATCAGGGCACTGATCAGTACCTTGATGATCAGTGCCTAGCAGTGCTGCCAACCTGTGCCACCCACCTGTGCCCATCAGTGCCGCCCACCTGTACCATCAGTGTTGCGTACCGGTGCCCAGCAGTGCCACCTACCTGTGCTTATCAGTGCCAACCACCTGTGCCTAGCAGTGCCACCCACCTGTGCTTATCAGTGCCAGCCACCTGTGCCCAGCAGTGCCACCCACATGTGCCTAGCAGTGCCACCCACCTGTGCCCATCAGTGCCTCCCACCTGTGCCCTGCAGTGCCACCCACCTGTGCCCAGCAGTGCCACCCATCAGTGCCGCCCATCAGTGCTGCCTAGCAGTGCCGCCCAGCAGTGCTGCACATCAGTGCTGCCTATCAGTGCAGCATCATAAGTGCCAGCTCATCAGTGCCGCCTATCAGTGCCCCCTATCAGTTCCCATCAGTACTGCCTATCCATTCCACCTCATCAGTGCCCATCAGCAGCCTCATCAACGCACATCAGTGAAGTAATATAATATACTGATGATTACTTCCTGTTTGAAAAATTTTATAATATAAACAAAGAAAAACTTTTTTTGTTCAAATTTTTTGCTCTTTTTTTGTTTATAGCGCAAAAAATAAAACACCCAGCGACAAGTAAATACCACCAAAAGAAAGCTCTTTTTGTGTGACAAAAATGATAAAAATTTCATATGGGTACAATGTTGCATGACCACGCAATTGTCATTCAAATTACGGCAGCACTGAAAATTGGCTGGGGCAGGAAGGGGGTAGAAGTGCCCGGTAGGCAAGTGGTTTAAAGGTGGAAAAAGTTCTGAAATTATTTATCTTTATCTCATATTTTTACATCACAGAAACCTGACATTTTGACTTTTTATATCCACTCTGTGTATATACATACATATATATATATACATATATATATATATAAGATACATTTAGCCTGGCTCACTAAACAATTTTTTCCTGGCTCAGTATTTAATTTTGCAGCCGTCTCGTCATCAGTGGAAGATGGAAGGTTTATCATATATGTAGAGCCAAACTCTTTTTTACCGACTGAATGACTGCATAAAGCTACTGTGACAGGGGAAAGGTACAATGAAGCTCCCTATTCCTTCTCCTATCTACTTTGTACTGCCTGCCTTTTGTTGTATGCTCATCAGAGATGAGGAACAGAATGCTCTTATTGCAGTTTAATTAATTAACAAAAAGAATAACTAAAAAAAGCAGTTACTTCCCGTGTTCACCACCTCCTCCTTCTTTTTTCTTCAGTACAATGGTGTGAAAAATGATAAAGCAAAAACTGCAGAGCCTGGTGGCATGTCTCCCAGTCACTGTCACTTGTCAAATTACAAGCCATGCACCTATGTCTTCCTGATCCCATTGTAGAGAGATCAAGAGGGAGGAGGCACTGTTTGGAGCAGAAAGGAGACACAGAATGAAAAATGTATTTTATGAGCTGGAATACTGCAATTGCTCATAAAATTCTCATCTTATAATTGTCTGTCTGGAGACACAGAAGGAACCACAGCCAATCACATACGTTTCTCTAGATTGTAGCAGGTGGCAGACATTAACCAGACAGCAAAGACCTTTCACCTAGTTTAAATTTTATGTGCATTGAAGCCTGTTGAGAAACAATTGAAACCTGTTTTATATAACCTAACTTATGCGAGCTGACTGCAGTGTACCTCAATGTAGACTGCTCAGTAGCTATATCCTTCACACTCTCAATACACTGTTCAAATACATATTTGGTGGCTGTTTTATCTGACAGAGGATTTGCATTTCTGTCCATCCAATCCTGCGATTTACACAACTCTGTCAGACAGCACTGCCAGCCTGACAACCTGATCTATCTCTGCAGATGGACTGGTTAATACCCATGTCAGAAAATGTTTCTACAGTGTATCTATAAAATCAGATGAAATCCCCTCTTAGACAATTGTCACTATAACAGGTGTTTCAGTCATCTGTAAAATTTTGAATTTGTCTCTACTTGTTCTCTCTGGGATAATGGTCACCAGGACAAATAGTGAGGTTGATTCTTTCCAGAGAGGGGACAGAAAAAAATAAATTCCTAACAGGTGCTTCATGAATTCTCCACTAATGTCCGCATCTGTTGACATCCTTTTTTTTTGAACGGAAGAAAACCCAATTTTTCCTCTGTAAAATAAAGCGGTACGGACAAAAAACGGTTGTAAATAGACGAAAAAGGGATGTAAACAGACAAAAAACAGATGTAAATGGACGGAAAACAGATGTAGATGGATGTAAACAGGCAAAAAATGGATGTAAACGGATGTAAACAGACATACGGTCCATTTTTACATTGGTAAAGGATGTTAAAAACTGATGTAAACTGATGAAAAATGGATGTAAACTGATTAACAACTGACATAAACTGATGAAAAACTGATGTAAACTGATAAAAAACTGATATGAATTGATGTAAACTGATGAAAAACTGACATAAGCTGGTGAAAACTGATGTAAAGTGATTAAAAACTGATGTAAACTGATGAAAAACTGATGAAAAACTGATGTGAACTGATGTGCACT
The DNA here is from genome assembly GCF_062004578.1 of Staurois parvus. Classification (NCBI taxonomy): domain Eukaryota; kingdom Metazoa; phylum Chordata; class Amphibia; order Anura; family Ranidae; genus Staurois; species Staurois parvus. The sequence continues at coordinate 278,371 of NW_028320544.1, forward strand.
GATTTAAACTGATGAAAAACTGACATAAGCTGATGAAAAACTGATGTAAACTGATGAAAAACTGATGGGGACTGATGAAAAACTGATGTAAACTGATGAAAAACTGATGGGGACTGATGAAAAACTGATGTAAACTGATGAAAAACTGATGTGAACTGTTGTAAACTGATGTGAACTGATGTAAACTGATGAAAAACTGATGTGAACTGATGTAAACTGATGAAAAACTAATATAAACTGATGTAAACTGATGGAAAACTGATGTGAACTGATGAAAAACTGATGTGAACTGATGTAAAATGATGAAAAACTGATGTGAACTAATGTAAACTGATGTGAACTGATGTAAACTGATGAATAACTGATGTGAACTCATGTAAACTGATGCATAACTGACATAAGCTGATGAAAAACTGATGTAAACTGATGAAAAACTGATGGGAACTGATCCATTTTTTTTTGGAAAAAATGTGACTGAACTGATGAAAAAAAAAAAATAATAACTAAAAGCAAAACTTTTTTTAATTTTGGATAGAGTGAAGACGGATTAGAACACGGCAGTTTTTATTGCTGAACTGGCTACCATGAACAGCTGCACCAGATTCTGAGTGCAGCAGTTTTAGTAAATTCCCCCTATAATGTAATATAATGCAACATTATGTTTCAGCAAAATACTGTTAGGCTCCATGTACACGAGCCTACCCTGACTGCCGGCCATGAGAAACCACAAATCACGGCAAAACCACGGCAACCGCAGTACTGCAATTTTGCACGGTCGGTGATCAAAATGTTCCTATCTTGAACGCGATTCTTCCGCGTACAGGAGAGGGAGGTTTAACCTCACCTAAACACAGCAGGTCCTAAACTCTGCTAAAAGCCTACGTGTACATGGACACATAGGCTTTTATGGAGTTGAGTTTAGGAGCTTTGGCAAAAACATGCCAAAAAGCTCCTAAACTGGAGTTTAGGAGCTGCTCGTGTACATGAAGCCTAATAGTGCTAATTTACACATATGCTGTGCGGATTGAAGCTCAGGTTTCACACATAATTGATACAGTAGTTGTTCACAGGTTCACTTCAGGTTTACATCAGGTTCAGGACAGGATTAGGCTAGGTTCACACCTATGCAGTTTGCATTTGATCCATTTCTGCAGTGCTTTTTGCATTTTTACACATGCGTATTTCATGTTTTTTTTGTCCCACTTGTTGCTGGGCAGTTTAAAAATGCAAAACATATAAAAAATGCATCCAAAACGCAAAACAAATGCATAAAGACCGCACTACATGCATTTCTGCAGCATCTCCATTGAAGTCTATTGAACCAAAATGCAACATTGATGTTTTGACGCATTTTTCAGCATTAGCCCTCATTTTGATAAAGCTGGTAATGTTAGCTGTGTAAAGTCACGTTAAAAACTTGAGGTTTTTAGCTTTTTTTTAGCATTTTTGCATTAGTGTTTGGCAGCATTTTTCTGCATTTGCGGTTTTTAGCTTTTTTTTTACCAAAAAAATTTTTTTTTGGTAAAAAAAAGTCCAAAAATTCTGGTTTGGTTTGTTTTACTGCATTTTTCAGCGTTAGAGCATTTTTACAGCTAAAAAACTCCTCTAGAAACCCACTAGTCCTGGATTTTTTTTCCAGCCAAAAAACATTGATTACAGTCTGTGTGTGCATGAATAAACCAAAACATAAAAACGTCAAGTGTGCATGAGGACTTAGAGCTTTTTTAACCCTTATGCACACTTGACGTTTTTACAGCGGCTGTTTTTAGCTTTTGACATTTTTTTCTACAGTTAATAACCCCCCAGCATGTTATCCTGTGTCCATGCACACATAGACTGTAATCAACGTTTTTTGGCTGGGACGTTATTGGCTCGAAAAAAAAACAAGAACTAGTGGGTTTCTAGAGGATTTTTTTAACTGTAAAAACGCTCTAACGCTGAAAAATGCGGTAAAGCATTTGCAGCATTTTGGAAGTTTTTTTGACCCCAAATTTTTTTTTTCTGGTACAAAAAACCCAAGAAAATACGCTAAAAACACAAATGTGGAAAAATGCAGGAAAACGCCACTAATCGTGACAAATTGATGCTAAATGCTAATGCACAAAAAGCTGAAAAGCTCATGTTTTTAACATGACTTTACACACTTAATGTGTATATAAAACTTGTGTATATTTTTTTTAAACTTCAGTTGGACTCTAAGCTGTATTCATTTTTCTACTATCATGGAAAAACTGAAATAACTGAATCGAGTTCAGCTTTTTAGACTTCTAATCCCTCTTGCTATAGAACTCCATATGTTGTGTGACTTCACATGTTGGGTGGTTGGAAAGGTTTTATGTTAAAAACAGGGGCATAACTTGTACTGGGCACCCAGAACATGTTCCCCACATCCAAGGCTGCTGTTAGAAACCACAGGGCCCCATACAGCCAACCTGGCAAGGCCCCCACCCGTCCAAAAAAACACAGTTTAAGATGCTTCAGTCATGAATGTACACAGTGAGTGATTGATACCGATCACTCATTGTGTTCATTTAGGAAAGGACTGGTAAAAGTGACATATTTACCAGACCTTTCCCCCACTCTCCATCCTAAAAGATCTTATCGTGTGCTTGCAGCTGCTGAAAGGACAGAAGCTGGCAGCACTACACGTTGGGGGAACACGGGGGGCCTGGGCAGCAGGAGGAAACATATGATGCACAGGTAGGGTGATGGGTGCAACGGGGCAATTACTGGAACCAATCCCCTGTATGGCTCTTTCCGCAGACGCTAAAAGTCAGTGGGAGAGAGAGGAGAAGAAGCCAGCTTTCAGTTGCTGCAGAGAGACTCATACAGGGGATCAGTTCCAGTAATTGCCCCCTCCCACCATACCGATCACCCTCCCTGTCCACATCCAATGCACCCAGGTGCCTGGGCCCCCCTTCTGACCTGGGCCCCATACATGAGGACTGCCCACATCTACTGCAGGGTGCCCGAGTCCCCAACTCCAGGATCTCTAGCCACTTCAGTAGCTGGCTTCTCTCCCCTTAGGCTGCTTGTCACTGCAAAAGCAAAAGCTGCCCCGAGCTTCTCCTCAGCTCTGATGTGCCACATGACACAAGATGAGGGTATGCCTGGATGGAAGATGATCCCCGGCATTCTGTTGCACTGTATCTGGGGTCTGTAAGGAAAGGAAACATTGTACTGCAGGGGACAATGACCTGGAAGGGGGAAGATAACAGAGATTTGTGCCTGAAAGGAAGAGGATTTTTGCTGGGAGGGGAGATTTTGAGGGGGGAGGGAAAGGATTTATTCTGGGATGGGGATTTTGTGGGGTGAGGGGAGCATTTGTGATGGGAGGGGAGATTTTTTTGGGGGGGGTAGAAAGAGGAAGTGTTCGTTGTCTCAATGGTTGTTAAAGTCCCTAAATTAATGAAGATAGGCTCAGACAAAATGTTAGCTCTCATTCTATTATCAATACACACAAAATCATAAATAATGAAAGCATTTCATTTCTTTTAAATGATTGTGCTTAGGTTTATACATGTCTGGGGGGCTCTTGTTTGTAGCACAGTGATCAAAGCATATTTAAAGCGGAGTTCCACTCACACTGTAAAAAAAATAAAAGTCAGCAGCTACAAAAACTGTAGCTGCTAACTTTTAAAAAACAGCCACTTACCTGTCCCACGATCCAGTGGTGTCTTCCCCGCATCCCGTTTCATCGGCCGTCCTTTATTCCAGGTGCCGGCATATTCAGTGTGGGCTCCCGGCTGTGACAGTTTGCGGGTTCACAGCCGAGTGCCCACTGCACATGCATGAGTAGTGCTGCGCTTCCTGAATGGCCCCGTAGTCTTCTGGGACCTGTCACCTGTCCCAGAAGACTACGGGGCCATTCAGGAAGCGCAGCACTACTCATGCATGTGCAGTGGGCACTCGGCTGTGAAGGGAGGGGGGGAGGACATCTTCTGATTCCGATCACCTTGGCGATCACAGCGGAAGTGGGAGCGGGTACCTCTCAGTTTTGAGTGCCTGCTCCACAAAGGTGCCGATCCTTAATGGGGAGCAGGGGACCAGTCTTTAAAGCGGAACCTCCCTTTTGGGTGGCACTCCGCTTTAAAGTGTTACTAAACCCAAGACCCTGCATTCACTATCACAGTACACACACCATGGAAGTGCAATTATTTTAGTAAATATAAACTGCTAAATACTTTTTCTCATCAGCAGTTAGAGCAGTCTTGTGACTTCAGCAGAACACTGGTTAAAGCTTGTAGGTGGAGTTTTCTCTAAGAGGATGGAAATCCCCTGACCCTCTGTCTGGACATTGCTGATTGGCTCTGTGCTGATCACATGCACTCTCCCAAGGAAAAAAAAAAAAACCTCTCTAGCAATACACACCAAACTGAGCACAGGTTCATCAGTGTGGGCATTTGAACAAGAGGTTGGGCAGAGAAGAAAAGATCAAACAGCCTTTTTACACAGTGCAGAGGAGTAACCCCTTGACTTCTATCTGTGGCCAGCCCAGCACAAGCTAAAGCTTGTAGGAAGAGTTTTCTTCCTGCTCTAGGAGGATGGAAATCCCCTGACCTCTGTCTGGACATTGCTGATTGGCCCTGTGCTGATCACATGCACTCTCCCAAGAAAAAAAAACCTCTCCAGCAATACACCAAACTGAGTATGTGCGTGCCTATGGTTCAGTCTCAAGATAAGTGGTGGTCGCTTGAAAAAGGGGAGCAACAGAGAAGAAAGGATCAAACAGCCTTTTTACACAATGCAGAGGATTAACCCTTTAGGTTCCACCGTGAGTATAACAAGTGTGCTTCACTGCATATACAGACTGATTTTACTGTTGTAGGTTTAGTAACACTTTAATGGGTACTTGGGTTTTATTTAACTGTGCCCCTTTAAGTCCCCTCCTGCTGCTAATATAATTTGCCCACACCTAGAGTTCACTGCGGCATGCTATACTCTCCCTGAAGTGCCAAAGAGCCAAAGGTTGTTTACAATCCATGCAACCCCCGGTTGAAAAAAAAGTTTAAAGCAAAGGATAGAAATAAATGGCAAGTATTTGTGGATATTCACAATTTACAGATTGGGCCCAAGTAAGACTGGGTACATCATCTCCATACATAGCTGATTTAGGCCCCTTTCACATGGGCAATACAATCAGGCTAACCAAAAGATCCATGCATTCTGGTGGACAGGAGGTTATAAAAAAACTTGTGTCCATTTACACCTGCCTACCTCCAGTTCGCTAAAAGAACCGGAAGGGGATCTGCCCTCTTCTGTCTAGGAAGATGAGATCGGGGGGTAGTCAGGTGTAAATGGACAGTGGAGTCTGGTTACTCCCAGGCGCCCATAGAGCAGAGCGGGCTCTATAAGTCTCTACTCTGCAGAAACACGAGTGGGCATGGATGTGCCCTTCACGCACTCTGTTCTGTTCAGCAGGGGATCTGTTGATCAGAAAAAATTCTGCCCCATGTGAAAGTGGCCTTATTGTGTAGCTTTATGTCCATTATTACCTGTACTGCGGTCTGCGCTGTGCTGAATCACATGGTCAGTTTGGTGGACCCATTCTCCATTGCATTTGAAGTAGATCTGTGTGGCTGGAGTGGCTTTGCAGCTTAGAGTGACTGGTTTATTCTTGACAATAAATACATCCTCAGGTTCCAAAAGGAAATGTGGCAACAGTTCTCCTCCTTGTCCTCCTAGGCCTGCTCCGGGTATTGGCATAGGGAATGGATTTACCGGTCCAGAACTCTGCTGGCAGCCTGAAACAAGAGAAAAAAAGTGACTATTGAGTACCCAGCTCACCTGCTGTCTGCACATTGTATGTATTAGCCCCGCTCCACATCTTTTCTTATCTTTCTCCATCACCTACAAGCCTCAAGCCTTTTTACTCTGCCATATTCATCTTGTTATTGATTTTCATGTTTTTAAACAATGACAAACGTTGCATTAAAAGACACAATAAAAGGATTGGACATTAAATTAAACTATATCCGTGTTACACGTTCACAGACCAGTGGTTTGAAAATGTTTTATTTATTAACACTTTCCTTCCATTGTAACACCACTTTCCCTGCTAGACAATAAACATAAAAAAAACTGTGCTACAATCACAATCTAGCTAATATACAATTATGAAATACACATTTTTTTTACAGCCTATGAATTCTTCATGTCACTTTTTACACTGTGTTTGCTGTAGGCATTTAAAAAAAAAATTAAACTCCCTTCTTTTCTTTTTGAATTCATTCAGTGTTGCATAGGAAGGCAATTAGATAATCTGTGCAGTGTGAATTAGACTTGAAATGTTGCACAGATACAGCTATATAAAATGTTGGGTCTAAAGCAGTGACATTAAATAATGCCATTGGATATAAAAAAAAAACCCTTTCTGTTTTTTTTTTTCTAAGATACTTTCACTAGTTATACATGTATATGACTCTATGAGGTTTATTTACTAAAGCTGAAGAGTGCAAAATCAGGCTCACTTCTGCATAGAAACCAATGGGATTCTAACCTCAGCTTGTTCAATCAAGTTTTGGCAATAAAACCTGGAAGGTGATTGGTTTATATGTAGAAGTGAGCCTGATTTTGCACTCTTCAGCTTTAGTAAATAAACCCCATAGAGTCATACACATGTATAACTAGTGAAAGTACCTTAGAAAAAAAAAACAGAAAGGGTTTTTTTATATCCAATAGCATTATTTAATGTCACTGCTTTAGACCCAACATTCTATATAGGTGTATCTATAGTAAACAAACAGCTATTTATTTGTCTGAAATTGAAAATTCAACAACAGATCATAGCTGTCACCTGACCTTCACAAAGTGAGACAACCTTGTTAATACATTTACATCTAAACAGGTATTCTATTTAAAGTTATAGACATTTCAAGATGGAACTCCACTACCCACAAGGCAAAACTCATCCTGATCACATGACCTGGAACTTTGCCTTTCTTTCCAGTGGTTAGATATATTTTGCTTGCCTTTCACAAAAATATAAATTTTCCTCAATGCCTACTTGCATGAATAATGTGGACCTAATTTTACAGATTGGGTCTATAGTACATTATATATGTATTATATTGCAGCTCACGAATTCTTAGATGTGGTCGCTGCTTTAGCTTTCTTTTTTTTTTTGGCTTCCACCTCATGATCTGGCTAGTAAGTTTGTCAACTTCCTTTAATAGACCAGGCTGTCTGGCAAAAGAGGCAGTTAGAATGATAAGACAAACCATTTACCACAGACAGGATTGCTTACAATGGTCAACTTCTATTAATTTATTTGAAACCTTTATCCCAAAAGGAAACTGCTTATAAAGTGTTAGCTTCAATTTGTTAGTCAAGTCCATCTAAATTTGCTACCCTATCCTCATACTGACAATGCTGCTGTCCAAAAGTGCCTCTGTTTTTTCTCTGTCTACAGTGGAGACACCCTAAGACAGGAAATGTGTCATTGGCCAGATAGCCAGGTAAAAATAAAGGAAAAAGTCTAAAAAAGAAAACTAATGCAGTCACCACATCTAAGAACTGGTAAGTAGAAATATATCAAGTTTTTGTTTTTGGGTTTAATACTACATTAAGTATTTAGGCAGAACCAATCCTACCACTGAAACACCTTATCAACATGCCCTTTGTTAAACAGTAATTAAGAATGCTATCAGTCATGTAGTTAGGGTGAAGCAGGAACACAATGGCAACTGTGTTTGGCTTTGGAATGATGATGGTTAACATAGAAGCTGTCTGACAAAGCAAAGCATGCTAAAAGATCTCAAAAAGCAACACATCATGCCACGATCTAAAAAAATTCAAGAACAGATGAGGAACAAAGTAATTGATGTTTATTAGTCTGGAAAGGGTTACAAAGCTATTTCTAAGACTTTGAGACTCCAGTGAACCATGGTGAGAGCCATTATTCACAAAAGGAGAAACTTGGAACAGTGGTGAACCATGACAGGAGTGGCCTACCAAAATTACACCAAGAGCACAGCGACAACTCATCCAGGAGGTCTTAAAAGAACCCAGAACAACATATAAAGAGCTGCAGGCCTCAGTTGCCTCAGTTAAGGTCAGTGTTCATGATTCATCAATAAGAATGATGGGCAAAAGTGGCATCCATGGAATAGATCCAAGGCAAAAGTCACTGCTGACCAAAAAGAACACAAAAGACACTCACATTTGCCAAAACAATTCTTGATTATCCCCAAGACTTTTTGGTCAAATATTCAGTGGACTGATTTAACTTTTTGGAAGGTGTGTGTCCCATTACATCTGCCATAAAACTAGCATAGCATTTAATAAAAAGAACATTATACGAACAGTCAAACATGGTGGTGGTAGTGTGATGGTCTGCGGCTACTTTGCAGCTTCTGGACCTGGATGAACTGCCATAATTGATGAAACCATGAATTCCACACTCTACCAGATAATCCCGAAGGTGAATGTCCGACCATCATTTTGTGACCTCAAGCGCACTTGGGTTATGCAGCAGCACAATGATCCGAAACACCAGCAAGTCCACCTCTGAATGGCTCAAAAAAACCCCCAAAATTAAGGTTTTGGAGTGGCCTAGTCAAAGTCCAGACATAAATCCGATTGAGATGCTGTGGCATGACCTTAAACAGGTTGTTCCTACTGGAACCCCCCCCCCCCCCGCCCAGTGTGGCTGAATTAAAACAATTCTACAAAGAAGAGTGGGCCAAAATTTGTGCACAGCGATGTAAAAGACTCATTGCCAGTTATTGAAAATGCTTGATTGCAGTTGTTGCCACCAAGGGTGGCACAACCAATTATTAGGTTTAGGGGGCAATTACTTTTTCACATAGGGCCAGGCAGGTTTGCACAGCTTTTATCCCTTAATAAATTAAATCATCATTTGGTAACTGCATTTTGTATTTACTCGAGTTATCTTTGAGTAATATTAAAATTTGTTTGATAATCTAAGTTATTTAAGTGTTGCAAATATGCAAAAAAAAAATCAGGAAGGGGGCACAAATACAGAACAGAAAATGAGAAGAAATTTCTCTGAAATAAGAGGACTTCCTCTTACCTAGTAACAACTGTAACATTTTAGATTTGCCATCACTTTCTGTCCTGGTGACAGTGAGATTACTTCTCAGGTTCTTTAAAAATAACTGGGCATATTGGATTGTAAACTGCATTAGTGCTTGGATAGATAGGCACGATAAAATGCAATACATATAGCACTATATAGCATGTCAGCACTATAAAAATATAGGTAAAACAAGCAATAAAGATCTAGGAAAATAATGCTTCATTTGGTCATTTAATATCATAGATCTATACACACAAGGGCGTAGCTACAGGGGTCTCAATTGTATGCCTGGATGGGAGGAGCGGCGGGGGTAACTGCACATAGAGGAACTGATCTCTCAATGCTCCTCCTGCAGCCGAAGAAAGCCTGTGGGAGAGGAGAAGCAGGCATCCAGCAGCTGCAAGTGGAACATAAAGAGATGGATTGCTCTATATGCAGCTGCCTTGACGCTTTCTTTTCTTTCTTTCCTTCCTTCCTCTTTTTCTTTCTTTCTTTCTTTCTTTCTTTATTTCTTTCTTTCTTTCTCTCTCTCTCTCTCTCTCTCTCTCTCTCTCTCTTTCTTTCTTTCTCTCTTTCTCTCTTTCTTTCTTTCTTTCCTTTCCTCTCAACAGGGCACCTAAAAAAATTGTAAAATTTACTGACACCAGTGGTGGAACTACCACTGTCACAAAGGTTGTACTTGTGACCAGACCCTGGCTTTCCACCACTGGGCTCAGAGGGAAGGGCCCCAACTAGGGGTCAGGTGGGTCCTTCATGGTTTCTTGCATTGGGGCCCTGAAGGTTCTAGTTATGTCACTGTATACACACCCGTTTGACTGTATACTTTATTCTAAATACTTTGTATAATTGTAACATCCTCCTAGAGTAGTGTAGGTTGTTAAGTAAATTTAGTTGGCTCCTCTGTATACAGTGGAGCTGGAGTCAATTGTTCAACCTGTAGTCTAGAGGATTCTAGAACTTTAGTGGGAAGAAGAACAGAGTAAGCAGCCTAAATATTTATGGAACTCTATCCAATCCTTGGGGAAGTGTGTCCAGTAAGTGGTTAGAGAATCCATAAATAGTGTGAGGTCTTAGACAGGAGCAGTAGAGTTCCTGGGTCCAGTCCTGCTGGGGCAGGGAAACTGAAGGTGCCACTAAGAGGACATTGAGATACCAGCTTAAAGCTTTAGCTGGGGGGCCTGTTTGCAAGCTTAGTCTTGTAATCAGTTTGGGTCTGGAGAAGCTCACTGGAGAGAGCCAGGAGGAAGTCGGGAGAATGTGTCCAACTGTCCTACAGCAATGTGAGTCTGTGTCTCTCTCACTGAAAAGAGCCTGTGGACTTCTAAAAAGGAGGCAACTAATGATCCTGTGGCTGTGAGTAGATGACCCAAGTGCTGGAAAGTTAGTGACTGTGAATGTAACTTTTGGTTTGGTGGGAGAAGTTGTAATCACCATCAACATTAGTGACTCTGTAGGACATTTTTGTACAGTCCAGCAAGCTAGAGAACAGTCCTACAAAAGACACCCTGGACTGCTTCTTCGAGCCAGTGAGAGAGTAAAGAAAATGTTGTGTGTCTGGCTGTGTGTGTATTAATCTTGTGAAGAGCATCAGTTTCACAAGCGGCTCCTTAGGGGTGCACTACATAAAGAAATCTCATTTTATAACAGGGTGACCCAAATTCTATAATACTCTGTGTCTGATGTGACACATGATCACAGAAAGACTTATTACTTTACATTATCAAGAACAGCTATCATTGAAAATAGCGCAAGATATTATCGCTATAAACTTCTTCCATCATGGTGTGTCCATTTAATGGCAAGCGAGCTCTGTGACTTTTTAGATCTTATCATACACAATGAAGCACATTATTGCATGGACAGGTTTCCCTTCTCACCTGGATTTGATTTTCTCAAGGGGCAAGTGGGTAAAGTGATTGATCTTCACTTTCTCAAGTGATTCTAATGTTTCTAAGGCCATTGATTCCTACAGGGAAAGGTGTAACACTACCATTTCATTTTAACTTACACATTGTGCCCTATGATGTCTAACATGATTTATTTCTTTCATTTCTCTGCTATCATCTTCTGAACATCACTACTTGTCAGTTCAGACTCCTCAATGCGTTTTCAAATAGCTGCTCTTCAAGTCTGACACACAAGTTTTAGTGGTCTATTTCTAGCTTTCCAGGAACACAACTGGTTAGCTTTTCGGGTCAGTCCTTAGGTTCTACTTTTAAATATGTGTAGAGTTTTACAGAGGAGACCCCCCTTTAAATTAAAAACAGGGATCAGTAGATCTGTCACACATGTCAGTTACTTTCACCTTTACTTTCACAGTTACTTTACTATGCTTGAAAGTCCTTGTGCTATCAGTTTCTTGGAATTCTGCGTACATGCCATGTGCAGTGCCCTAGCTGAGATTTTCTTGCAGACTTGCATAAAGAAAGCATATAATACAGCAAGATGTATGACCCCAGAAAATGATTGCATTGGAGCATTCAAGCAGCAGATTGGAGGAATGAAGATACAATGATCAGTGTAATTTACACAATGCTACACTCATAAATTCCACACAATATGCAGATCTCTGCTCGATAACTCAAAGTGTTAGCTGCTCTTTAAAGAGGAACTTCAGCTCTTTTTCTGGTTTAAAACTGAGTAGTAAAAAGAAACTCATTGGGTTTTTATTTCTTTGTATGGAGAAATTTCAGCTCAATACTGTATATGTCCTTAAGACACAAGAAGTGAGAGGATACCTCAGCAAAAAAGGGGAAATTCAACCTTAGGCAATTGGTACTGTAACACGTGTCCCTGAAGGAAGATTCCCTCTGTACTGCTGCTCCAGCAATTTGACATTTCTGTAAATCTGTCACTCAAATAAAAGAAAGAAAAATACTTTCAGCTTTTTCATATTTGCTACCTATGCCATTTGCATGCAGTCTTTAATTTTTACAGAGATACTGGGGGTTATTTACTAAAACTGCAGAGTACAAAATCTGGTGCAACTCTGCATCAATCAGCTTTCATGTTTTATTGCCAAAGCGTAATTGAACAAGTTGAAGTTAAAAGGCGATTGGCTACCATGCACAGCTGCACCAGATTCTGAGTTCACTATTCTTAGTAAATCTCCCCCACTGTATTTGGATAACTCTCTTTCCCAGTTTTATAACTATTTATGTTGCTGCCTAATCGCAAAGTCTTTTTTCTTCAATTGTATTTGTGCCAAAGGTAGTTTGTAAACCAGGGGCAGACTGACAACTCATGGGGCCCCCGGGCAATAAGGGATCATGTGGCCCCTGTGTCCTTGCCCAAACTCAAAAAGCCTATGAAAAAGGTACCAGGGGCATCTCATGAGGCCCCCTAATGACCCTGGGCCCTCGGGCAGTGTGGCAGGCGCAGCACCCTTTGGTGCCTAGTGCGCTGTGGCATTAGAAAAATTATGCAATTGCTGTTTCTTTGTTTGATTAGACTGACTTTACTCTGTAATTCCTCCAATGCCGCTCTATGGATGCAGTAGGTTTAAAGAGCACACCGAATACTTTAGTTAATTTCTTTAATAACTTCAATCTTCTTCATATAACACTGCTTACAATGGCTTGTTTTGTTTCATATTACATTGGGTTGATTCGATAGATTGATAAATTCGTTAGATTACTCTACAGTGACTTGATTCGTTTAATTCGTAAATTCGTAAGTTCGGTGGAACTACAAGTAAACACATACAACAGTTTTTAGACACAGATCTACCTGCACTGTTAAACAATAGGGGAACACACAAGTGCATTAAATACCTATTTGGCCTTCTGTACTTCCATGGAGCTTCTCTGATTGGAACTTTGTCTGTTTCCTCTTCTGTCTGGTGAGCATGTGTCTCTAAAATATCCTAGCAGGGAGTTTTACACAGGCATAAATGTGAAACTGGCTGGGATTGGTTAAGGCTCTGTACAGTGTGAGGCTGTCTGTGATTGGCTCACCTTATACTAACTCTTAAAGGCATATTTTCCTTTTCTGCTTCTGCTAACACAATGAATATAATAATGTCATATAACAATCAAAGACATAAATCACAGCAATGATTCTGCTTTTGGCTTTAACATATGCACATATATACTATACTGAGGTTATTGACAGGTCTGGTATACACATATATGTGAACCATATTAACAAACTAGGACTGGTCTTAGCTGGCCAGCTACAGGCAGTGACCGAGTTTCCAAATGGTCAGTCCACCCCTGCTGTAAACACAGATGTAAAACTAATAAAACTCAAAAATCACTGCACTTAGGAAGATGACACTGAGCTGCCAGCACTTAAATTTGTGATACCAAATCATTAAAACAAAATCTCTAAACTGCAGCGCTAAAAATTTGAATCACAATAAATCAAACAAGTGTAAAGTGTATCCTAAACAAAAGCATCATAAAAATTGAATATACAAAAATTTGTCCATTATACCCACAAAATCACATACCTGTATATCTTAAAGTTCGTGAGATAAGCACATATACCGTATGTAAGGTATTCTATTCCATCCTTCTCCCCTGAAAATTGCATATAACAGAAGGATGGGATTGCTCTATTAAATTTCTTTGCACGAATTGATACATATACAGTATGTGCTAATCTCACAGGATTTTAAAATATACTGTATATGTGATTTGCCTGTATAAAGGACACATTTTGTATAATTATTGTCTATTATGCTTTTGTTTAGGATTCACTTTACACTTGTTTGATTTTCTGTTTTCACATTTTTAGCGCTGCACTTTATAGATTGTGTGAGCACAGATGCCCAGGAGCTCCTACCTGTATAGTCACCAGTATCCAAAATGAACAATACTTCAGAAACTACCCAGTGCAAGCCAAGATTTTTCACTAAGCCCCCTAAGTAATTTTTATTATACAGTTTTCAACAGAACAATCAACTGAATGATCAGACAGAACAATGCAACCTGCAGTTTACTAAATAGGTGAAAATTTGGAAGCAGTAATATACATGTGAAACTTGAAAAATTAGAATATCATACAAAAGTTCATTTATTTCAGTAATGCAACTTAAAAGGTGAAACTAATATATAAGATAGACTCATTACATGCAAAGCAAGATAGTTCAAGCCGTAATTTGTCATAATTGTGATGATTATGGCTTATAGCTCACGAAAATCCCAAATCTGCAATCTCAGAAAATTAGAATATTGTGAAAAGGTGCAATATTCTCGGCTCAAAGTGTCCCACTCTAATCAGTTAATTAAGCCATAACACCTGCAAAGGGTTCCTGAGCCTTTAAATGGTCTCTCAGTTTGGATCAGTAGGAATCACAATCATGGGAAAGACTGCTGACCTGACAGTTGTGCAGAAAACCATCATTAACACCCTCCAAAAGGAGGGAAAGCCTCAAAAGGTAATTGCAAAAGAAGTTGGATGTTCCCAAAGTGCTGTATCAAAGCACATTAATAGAAAGTTATGTGGAAGGGAAAAGTGTGGAAGAAAAAGGTGCACAAGCAGCAGAGATGACCGCAGCCTGGAGAGGATTGTCAGGAAAAGGCCATTCTAAAGTGTTGGGGACTTTCACAAGGAGTGGACTGAGGCTGGAATCAGTGCATCAAGAGCCACCACACACAGACGGATCCTGGACATGGGCTTCAAATGTCGTATTCCTCTTGTCAAGCCGCTCCTGAACAACAAACGTCAGAAGCGTCTTACCTGGTCTGTTGCTCAGTGGTTCAAAGTCCTCTTTTCTGATGAGAGCAACTTTTGCATCTCATTTGGAAACCAAGGACCCAGAGTATGGAGGAAGAATGGAGAGGCACACACTGCAAGATGCTTGAAGTCCAGTGTGAAGTTTCCACAGTCTGTGTTGATTTGGGGAGCCATGTCATCTGCTGGTGTTGGTCCACTGTGCTTCATTAAGTCCAGGGTCAACGCAGCCGTCTACCAGGAGATTTTGGAGCACTTCATGCTTCCTTCCGCAGACGAGCTTTATGGGGATGCTGACTTCATTTTCCAGCAGGACTTGGCACCTGCCCACACTGCCAAAAGCACCAAAACCTGGTTCAATGACCGTGGGATTATTGTGCTTGATTGGCCAGCAAACTCGCCTGACCTGAACCCCATAGAGAATCTATGGGGCATTGCCAAGAGAAAGATGAGAGACATGAGACCGAACAATGCAGAAGAGCTGAAGGCTGCTATTGAAGCATCCTGGTCTTCCATAACACCTCAGCAGTGCCACAGGCTGATAGCTTCCGTGCCACACCGCATTGAGGCAGTAATTGCTGCAAAAGGGGCCCAAACCAAGTACTGAGTACATATGCATGCTTATACTTTCCAGAGGTCCGATATTGTTCTATGTACAATCCTTGTTTTATTGATTGCATGTAATATTCTAATTTTCTGAGATTGTGGATTTGGGGTTTTCATGAGCTGTAAGCCATAATCATCACAATTATGACAAATCACAGCTTGAACTATCTTGCTTTGCATGTAATGAGTCTATCTCATATATTAGTTTCACCTTTTATGTTGCAATACTGAAATAAATGAACTTTTGCACGATATTCTAATTTTTCGAGTTTCACCTGTATAGCAGGTTCAGGATGGCAAAGACTGCAGAATTATACAACACAGATTATGAAAGCTGCACAAACATGAACTCTTCAAAGCAATGTGTCTTTGACTCAATCAGGATAACATGTGGCTGCATAGGATAGTCTCTGTAAGTCTTTATAACAACAGATAGGTATAGTTGAAAGTCACTACATTAGTAAAACAGTTCAGAGGCTGGGTCTCTAGAGAAGCTGTATGCAAGTATAGCCAAAGTTCTTTTGGGTGCACTTCTCCTGTGGATCACGGGAGTGCAGTTCATTCTGCACTTGTGGGACCCGTTTTCAGCTGACAGCAGGCTGAAGTCCGTCACTTCCAGGCTGGGGAAAGATCCCGACTTTAAACACCTTCCCTTCCGGCCTATAGCAGATTGAGAGCCAGGTGGGCCACTCCTCTTAGTGACTGGGCGTCATATGACGTCCTGTCAAAAGGAGCTGCTTACGCGGCCACTCAACGGCGCAATCTGTCACTACACTGGCCTGTTTCAGTGTCATGTGATCGCTGTGACCAATCACAGCAGATCACATGTCAATTGTATACAATGGATGTCTTCTTGTCATGCCATCCCTTGTATACAATTGTGATGTTAGCTGTGATTGGTCACAGCAGTCACATGGTACAGACAAGGCCATCACAGCCCATCTGTATCATGTGATGAGCTTTGCCCAATCACAGCTAATCACAACAAAAGACTGAATGAATCAGCTTCATTCAGTAACAATGATTGCAAATATCAATGAAATACATTGATACTAGCAATCATAATGTGCAAAAAAAAAATCCTGATCACTGGTTCAGAGTAGTTCAATGTTACTATGGTAACATTGTATTGCTTTGGTCACAGTGTGTTGAAAAAAGCATTGTTAAAAAAAGTAAGAAAGAAAAGTTTGGAAAAAAAAAATGTTTTTTACATACTGTCATCAGTCAGTGTCCCAGATCACCGCCACACCAGTTATAATAACCCTGTACTGCACTGGTGACAATATGTAAAAAAAATTGTGATTTTTTTTAATTTCTACATTTTCCAAAAAGTTTTAGAAAAAAATTACAACCTCCAATGCCTCTTACTAAATACCTTGGACTGTCTATTTTCCCAAAATGGGTAATTTGGGGGGTATTTGTACTATCTTGGTGTTTTCGAGCCTCAAGAAATAAGATGGGCCGTCAGTACATCAGGCCTAATCGATTGTCAGATATATATACCAAGGTTTGTGGACTCTATAACTTTCCTACAGACTAAATAATATACACTAATTTGGGGTATTTTCACCAAAGAAATGTTGCAGAATACATTTTGACCTAAATTTATGAAGAAATGTTATTTGCTAAATTTTATAACAGAAACAAAGGATTTTTTTTCAAAATTTTCAGGTGTTTTTTGTTTATTTAGCAAAAAATAAAAAACGCAGTGATTAAATACCACCAAAAGAAAGCTCTATTTGTGTGAAAAAATTATTAATTTTTTTCATGGGTACAGTGTTGCATGACCGCACAATGGTCATTCAAATTGCAACAACACTGAAAGCTGAAAATTGGCTTAGGCATGAATGGGGTAAAAGTGCCCGGTTCTGAAGTGGTTAAAGTCAGGATCCACCCCAGAGTCTGGATCGGTACCTGGCTCAGCTTCTCAGCGATCTGCTGACAGCTTGAGCCAGCCGCTCCTTCTTCCTTCCTGCTCTAGTGAGTGCCGGGGGGGGGGGGGGGGGATTGGTGTGTATGGGTTTAGAGCAGACAGTGGTGACTGACAATCACCTCTCTGTGCTCACAGTAGCGGTGAGAACTCAGAGATCACTGAGTTCTCACACTGAGAGGTGGCAGGGGACAGATGCAGCAGCAGACCTGTGCTGCATCCACCTAGGTAAGTATATTTGGAAATAAAAAGAATTCCTGTACTTCTCTTTTAAGCTCCTGCCAGGCATACAGTGGAGTACAAAATCAAGCACACAGGAAAATGTTGACATTGCTTAGCCTAATAACTCCAAAATTCATGTTGCCAAATTCTACCAAACATAGGAAATGTAAGTGCCTCCTTCTTTATAGCCCCTGATTGCTGCAAGCTCTTCATAAATGACAAAGGTTATAAAAAAAGAAATTAATTGTTGGAGGACATCCCTCCTTGCAACAATTTCAAAATGAAAAAAGGGGAAAAAACAAGAGCTGTAAAACCAAAAACAAAATAATAATAATAAAAAAGAAAAAATAATGGGTGAGGGAAGAGACATAAGATAGGACAGTAAAGTATGGTAGAAAAGGCGATGAATAACAGAGTTAGTGGATGAGAAAAAGGAAAGTGTATACCTTTTCAGACATGAAAGGGTGCTAAAGCAGTTCGCCCTAACCCTGATAGGGCATCCAACAATGCAGTAAGGCACTTAATGAGCATAACGGCAATCACAACAACACACCCACAGGTGAGTGAGACACACCTACCTAACAGTCAGAGCCCATCCAGATATGCCCGGCTACTTCTGTTTCATCAGGTGTAGCCTCTCTGAGCTGCTGATGGAGGGAATCTGAGGAACTTATCTTGCCCGAATGGAGGAATGAGCTAAAGGGGCCTGGGCCTGCATTTGAGTATGATGAGTAAATAGCCACTCTGCTACAAGTATGTACAGTTAAATCAAGGAGCATGTAGGATTTCATTTTATTTTCTACTGAGAGGCGGTTTTGATTGCATATGCCAGTCAATACATAGGTAAGCATAGAACGGGTTACCGATGTTCATCCAAGGGTCTGTGGAACCATAGAGTGACTTCAGAGGTTGCTAGGGGTTCCTTGAGCAGTGAGTAATGGTGGATGGATCTCTTTCCTATACTGACCACTAATGTTAGGGGACCAATGTTAGATAGACTGACCACTAGTACAATTTTCACTTTGTTTTTAAACGGTTATCATTTTGTATCATTTCATGATTATTACTGAAAATAATGTTGTTTTGGACAGGAGGTGTTCAAAAAGGATGTGTGCAGGAAGTAAAAATAGACAGATACACCACATTTTTATTTAAACATTTCTACAACTTATTGCTCATGCTAGAGTACCATAGAATATATAATCATTCTAGTAGATGTTCCCTAACAATTATATTAAGAGTCCCTCGATAAAATGGTTGAGAAAGGTTGGCCTAGAACCTCCTTAAGGCAACAAACATTGCTTGAAGGGAATGTACAGAATTTTATTTATTTATTGCATTCAGTATTAAAAAGAGCAGCATCTCTTTTTAATGAGGTAAAAATGAAGTATTACAATATAAGATTTCAATTATACCACTTACAGCAAACATAGTGAGCCACAAGAAAGCAAGACCTTTCCACCTTTCTCTACAGCAGTGGTTCCCAATCTTTTCTATGGCCCACACACCTAGGAAATGTAAGATTCATATTCAAACCCCTTTAAACATTAATACTACATTTGAGAATGAAGAAATCTAATTTATAATGTTTGAACCACAATTTGAACTGCATACAATTCTGCGGGTGAACAAATTCAACTTAAAGAAAATAAGCTTTCAACTTTTAAATGCAAATATAAATTAAGCAATTAGAATCTAATTTATTCAGACAAAATCTTGTAAAAGGCAATTCCTAGATTTTGTTTTGATTGACAATAGAGAACTGAATCCAGATTCACACTAGTGTGTTGTTGCAATTGGAATGAGTGCTTTTCCACCGAGTCTTGGGAATATATCCAGTGCTACACACCAGAAGTCCTTCAAAAGTTTTGCTTTAAAATTGCACTTCAAGAGCTCAATTTGTCCACAAATCAGTAAGATCTTCCTTCAGCTCTTCATCATTTGACATTTTCTCCAAATTGTGAGGAATATGCTTGTGAGGAAACATAAAAATGCTAAAATTCTTTAAATAACATGCCTGGAGGTGTCTTTAACCTGCCTGTGAAGGGACACATTGTAAAATGTATACAAACAGCTATAGCAACAGTAAATTACAGATTCTGACTGATCCACTCTATTTGGATTCATGATCCATTTTCCTGACAACTTCAGGTGTTCAGCAGCAAAATATCCATGAAATTGCATAACAATATACATTTTAGAATTTATAAGTGAATCAAGTTTACAATTATTATATCAGATGTATTATACTGATTTTAAAAGCAATACTCTTTAACATCCAGTTATTTGCCTTATTCTCCCTTTTTGATTAACACCATCCTGCCCTGCCTATAGTAAAATGATGGTCTGGCGTGACATTTGTTGTTCTGGGTGGACTTCATATGACCTCCTCCCCAGAACATGCCTCACGTGCCCATTGGGCCACTCTGTGTCCACCAGTGTAGGTTAGGGGAAATCTCCAGTCAATTTGTTTACAAATAGAGTGGATCAGTCAGAATCTGTAATTTACTGTTGCTATAGCTGTTTGTATACATTTTACAATGTGTCCCTTCACAGGCAGGTTAAAGACACCTCCAGGCATGTTATTTAAAGAATTTTAGCATTTTTATGTTTCCTCACAAGCATTATTAAAATTGCTGCTCCTCACCAAAAGGTGAACCTAACTGGAACCACAGCCAGGTACATTCTGCTGATCACTAGTAGAGACCTTAGATTGTAAGTTTAATGAGGATAGGGACTGATGTGAATGTAGAATATATAAATTGCTGCATAAATAGTAGGCACTATATAACTAATAATAAGAAAACAACATTATCACTGGTCTAGCAGGCCCTTACAAACCCTCAGTGGTATCTTTGTCACCCTCAGAACTGTTATTCCAATAAAACTTATTTTATTTTAAAATAATCTTTATTCCACAAATCATCCACATATTTTTGTGAGTGTGAAGCAGAGGATGAATTCAGGATTTCTAACAGCGATACACTGTACCTCTTAGTGGGTATTAATGGTATCATTTTGGGCCCAGCTGGTGGCTCACAAGAATCTAGTGCTAATGAATATCTCCAGTGCTGGAAGTATAAATGTTATTGTATTAGCTCTCAGGTAAGCTCCAAGTTAATGAATAATACATTTCAAACAATATTCTTTCTTATTTTGTTCTCTGAGTAACAAAAATAGAAGGAGAATTCCAGGCGGTGCATGAAAGAAGTCAGAAGTCATATTTGACTCGAGAATCTATCTACCTGCCTGTCACTTTACTATTTTATGACTTTCTGCCAACTAGTTTCTCATACTCCTAAATGTAATGGCATCCTTACATGCTGTATGTTATGATACCAAGCCCACCTTGCTGACTGCATTTAAGTTTGATTTCCTACTTACTCTGCATTTACAGTGTTCCCTACAAATGTGAAGATTATCTCAAGTAACATTAACACTCTTGCTGTAGCAGCAGGGACATCATCTGGTGCATGATCTCCACTAAACGTTAGTGAACAGCTTATATATAATTAGGACCAGTGGTGGTCAACTTATTTTGACATAAAGAGCCTCATGTGTGCCCTTAACATTACCAAAGAGCTGAATGTACTCATCATTGCATCGTATGTATCACATGCAGTAAATCATATGTAATGTGGAATTACTACAGTAGGTGGTCAGACACTGTGAGCATGCTACAGAAGATTTTCAGAAACTGCAGACATACTTGTAGGCAGGTTGCCTACTAGTAGTTAGTTTGCCGCCCCAGTCAAGAGGGATAGGGTAATGTCTTTTTGCTGCCATTCCCAGATCTTATATGGCTTTTCAGATCTGACCAAATAGTCCTGTGTATATAAAAAGGGATAAGGGTCTGGGCAGAGAGAGCTAGAAAAACAAAGCGATAGCAGCAGCGAGCAGCGGTGAAGAAGAAGGAGAGAATTCCATCTACTCCCGCCTGTTCTCAGAAGCCTTTCACATGTTGCGGAGACTGCTGGGACTTGAAGTCTGTCCTGAAGCCACCGATGATTCAGAGCACCACCTTAAAGGACTTGCCTTTTCATAGACTCTAACCTGTGCAGGTATGCTGGGGAAGTCACTATGGTTAGGTTCAATAAAGTAAAGACTGTCTTCTATAAAACTATTGCACTGAAGATTCTACAATAAAGTGTTGAAACGTTATTCTTTCTGGTCTGAAGTTATTATAGGGGTGTATGAAAGTAACCGGCACTCTAGTCCACAGTATGTGTCAGTATGCACATTGGGGTATAAAGATGGCCCTGCATGGATTAATGCAATGTGGAGTACAGCAAATGGTTACCATAAGTATTGTAGGTCTAGCCAGCAGGCTGTCCTGATGCATGTACCTGTGAAAGGTGGGACATCCTCTTACAGTGAGGGAGTTGTTGTTAGCATTATCTATCCGCCAGTCTGTCTCCCATGGGAGTAGATCAGCACTCAAAAGTCTCTGGCCTGCACACAGGTATGAAACAGGAAGAGTTAATGTAGTGCACACAGGTATGAAACAGGAAGAGTTAATGTAGTGCACAGGGGCGGACTGACCATTTGGAAATTCGGGCACTGCCCGAGGGCCCTGGGTCAGTAGGGGGCCCCATCAGATGCCCCTGGTACCTTTTTCATAGGCTTTTTTTAGTTTAAGCAAGGACACAGGGGCCCCATGATCCCCTATTGCCCGGGGGCCCCATGAGTTGTCAGTCTGCCCCTGGTAGTGCACACAGGTATTAAACAGGAAGAGTTAATGTAGTGCAGACATGAGGTCCGGATTGAGGTAGTGGAGCTACGCTAGTGGAGTTGGAGTGAGCATAGGTTCAGCATGTCCTTCCTAATTGCAACATGTTACAGGAAGTTGTAAATTAACACAGGGCTAGAGAGACTTAACTAAAGTTCAGTTCATCTGTCAAGTGTACATGGTGTATAGCTATCTTTGAGTTGGAAGACCACCTTAAGATCAAGTTTTCCCTGAAAGCAGCCTCCGCCCTGTCCTGGAGCACTGATGGACCCAGCACAAGTAAAGGTACCCCATGTGCAAGGTAGTGACCTGTCCCAGGTGCGTAGCATAGCCCAGAAGAACACACTCAGGGGTAGGCCTCTTATGTGTCCCACACTTGGCATCCGATGAGGAGGGGAACATGGAGGATGTACCACCCACCTAACCCCCACCAGCTTACATTCTTCTTATGTTGAAATATTAGATTAGCAATCTCATATAACATGTTCCTTGT